>NC_090328.1:99521267-99821267 GCF_035084215.1 Heptranchias perlo | reverse complement strand
GTGGAAGATGGGAGGTTAGCCAGGAGAGCATTGGAATTGTTGAGTCCAAGAGGTAACAAAGACATGAATGAGGGTTTCAGCAGCAGATGAGCTGAGGCAGGAGCAGAGACGGACAATGTTATGGAGGTTGAAGTAGGCGGTCTTGGTGATGGAGTGGATATGTGGTCGGAAGCTCATCTCAGGGTCAACTAGGACACTAAGGTTGCGAACGGTCTGGTTCAGCCTCAGACAGTGGCCAGGGAGAGGGATGGAGTCAGTGACTAGGGAACGGAATTTGCGGTGAGGACCAAAGACAATGGCTTTGGTCTTCCTTATATTTAGTTGGAGGTCATTTTGCTCATTGGACAAGCAATGTGACAAATGAGAGACAGTGGAGGGGTCGAGAGAGATGTTGGTGAGGTTAAGCAGCAGCAGAATAACCTGAAGTAGCCACCTAGAGGACATTCTTTTTCATAAAACAAAAGTTTGTCACATCGAAACTACAGCAGAGAAACCCTATCATTATCTTAAAGATCTCTAACAGTTCACTCCTCAACCTTCTAGAGAAAAGAGCCCCAGCCTGTTCAGCCTGATAAGTATATCCTCTCAGTTCTGGTACCATCCTTGTGAATATTTTTTGCACCCTCTCCAATGCCTCTATACCCTTTCTATAATATGGAGACTAGAACTGTGAACAATACTCCAAGTGTGGTCTAACCAAGGTTCTATACAAGTTTAACATAACTTCTTTGCTTTTCAATTCTATCCCTCTAGAAATGAATCCACTAGTTCTTGATTTGCATTTTTTATGGCCTTATTAACCTGCATCACTACTTTTTGTGATTTGTGTATCTGTACCCCTAGATCCTTTTGTTCCTCTATCCTATTTAGACTCTTATTATCTAAGCGTTATGTGGCCTCCTTAGTTTTCTTACCAAAATGCACCACCTCACACTTAACTATATTGAAATTCATTTGTCAATTACAAGATGGGTAATCAGCAGCCTCAGGGCAGACAGGCAGTAGGGGGGCCTTTGCATGAGCCATGCCAAGGACTTATGAGATTCCTGAAAAATATTTAAATTTGGGGTATCTCTCCGTAAAAGTCACGAAAATACCTGAGCGACATTCCAGTTGCCCAGTTGTCTGAAATGGACACTGAAGGGAGGCTCTTATCAAAGTGGAGGAACAGAGAGATTGAGGGCTGCAGATACATAGTGGGTACATTTCTGCGGGGGTTTTCCCCCTTGTTTGCCGTAACTTCGGCATAAGAAACCCCGGAGAAAGGTTACGGCGGATGAATGGGAGAACCCCTGTGGAATTTTACCCCATAGCTTATAGAACTAAACTCTCCTGACCGGCCTCCCATCTTCCACCCTCCATGAACTTCAGCTCAACCAAAACTCTGCAGCTGTATCCCAACTCGCACCAAGTCCTGTTAGCACAAAACAAGGCCTGACTTCTGCAATCAAAGCAGTCCAGTTCTAGATGTGATTAATCAGAGCAGCATATAACTGAACAAATCTTTGGCAATTAGAGTGTGGTTAGAGCACAACATACAACAATCAAATCAAGTTCTATAAATTAAGTGCCATAACAAAGGCAACCAACCTTTTTAATGTGTTGACAGTTTAAACACCGTGTGGAGATGCTTGTTGGACGGCTTTGGTCCTTTCTGGTGCTGATGAGTAATGAAGCTATCTGTTCAGTGTGCAGAGACACGTGTCGGAAGCTTAATGATCTGTCCTTCCAGCTGGAATCTAATCTTCGTAGCCGTTCAGTGGCGCAGCTAAATGCAACTGATGAGTCTCGTTCCATTTCAAAAGTGTCAGCCTTGGCTCAGTGGTAGCACTTTTAGCCAGAAGGTCATGGGATCAGGTCCCACTCTAGAGACATGGGCACAAAAACTAGGCTGACACTCCAGTGTCGCAGTGAGGGAGTGCTGCACTGTTGGAGGTGCCGTTATTCAAATTAGACATTAAACCAAGGCCCCTTCTGCCCTCGCAGGAGGACGTAAAAGATCCCTTGGCACTATTTTGACAAAAATCAAGGGAATTCTCCATTGTGGCCTGGCCAATATCTATCACTAAAACATATTCTCTGGTCATTAGCTCATTGCTGTTTGTGGGAGCTTGCTGTGTGCAAATTGGCTGCCATGTTTCCTACATTACAACAGTGACTACACTTCAAAAGTACCTAATTATCTGTAAATTGCTTTGGGATGTCCTGTGGTTGTGAAAGGCGCTATATAAATGCAAGTTCTTTCTTTTTTCTTTTTATTGTTATGGATCCCAGGTCATGTTATCATTTGACTAGATATTGGCCTTAAAGGTGCTTTCCAGATCATCAGGGTCAAGAAGTCCACTTATGGGAGTGACCGGTAGCAGCGAACATGCGAGGGTCTCGAGTGTAGGTCCGGTGAAAGTTGCATCTCTGGCACTTTCTGAATAGTGCGTCAGGGAGGAGAGGCTGAGCGGTTGTTTAATCAGCTGCTTACTGCTCAGAAGATTAAAATAGCAGTACGTGCTAATAAATTTTTAACAATACTCCTCGCTGGAACTCAGAAACAAAATGAGAAGTTTACAGATGGTTAGAAATAATGATCATAGTAGCAGGAAATGAACAGGGCAAAATTTGATCAGTGCAGGTGGTGTCCTAACAATGGATTTCATTATATTCATGGAAGTAGGGGTACAGCCCATCTATCATACTGACAATCACTTCAAGACACTTTGCAGGAAATAAATCCCAAGAATACACTGAGGGTGTGGTCATACTACAGATATTGGTCTTTGAACAATGTGTGTAGAGGGCAACGTGCAGCCAGCGGACCCAAGTTATACTGTTGGCTGCACCTCCCACTCTGGCCAGTATTGAGTGAGTTGACCTGTTAACGTTTAACGTTAGGGAGGTGTGGTGGGGGGGGCGGGGAGTGGTAGTGCCTGCATTCTGCTGATCTTAAAATGATTCAAAAGTAAATTCAGAAACATGACTCTGTAATGTTCTGGAGTTATACTGCCTCGAGTAAAGCAACTAAAAGGCTGAAGGCTGGAGACGTTCTCACATTCCAAAGATCTGTTGGGGTGATTTTCTGATGCTCTTGTGTGGTGCAGACAGCAGGATGTAGCTCTGTAACGTCATGGTGATGGTTCTGTGACCTATGCCAGTGTCTATCGAGGCTCCGAGTCAAATTACCCCTTTCTATCTCAAAATCACGAGCTCGCTGTCTCTACGATTTATAATGTTATCTTTCACTAAGGTTCCCAGTCCATTACCATCACTCCCCCTCTAAGCTTTTGCATCTCTGCAAAATGGTGTTTGAGCAGTAATCACAGCCCTGTACATGGGGCCTGTCACACTTGCCGGTGAGATTTAGCAGGAAAAGTAGACATGAGTAAAGAGTGTTGGAATGTCAGGAGAAAGTGCCAACAGATTATTTGTTGGTGTTTAATACTGTTCCCAGTGTTCCTTCCTCTCAAAAAAATAGTAAAAATACAAGCGAAAATGAAGGAGTCTGCACAGCAATTTTTGCTTGTGTTTTTACTCTTTTTTTGAGACAAAGGATCACTGGGATCAGCACTAAACACCAGCAAACCATCTGTGGCTCAGCCTTGGCTCAGTGGCAGCACTTCTGCCTCTGAGTTAGAAGGGCATAGGTTCAAGACCCTCTCCGACACTTAAGCACATTATCTAGGATGACACTCTAGTACAGCACTGCGGGACAGGTGCTGTATTTCAGATAAGACATTAAACCGAGGCCCTCTCAGGTGGACGTAAATGATCCCACAGCACTTTTCAAAGAAAAGCAGGGGGTGTTCTCCCCAGTGTACTGGCCAATATTTATCCCTCAACCATCATGACTAAAACAGATTATTTGCTCATTAACCCATTGCTGTTTGTGGAAGCTTGCTGTGCGCAAATTGGCTGCCGCGTAATCCTACATTACAACTGTGACTACACTTCAAACAGTCCTTCATTGGCTGTAAAGCGCTTTAGGATGTCCTGAGGTTGTGAAAGGTGCTATATAAATGCAAGTCTATCTTTCTTCTTTCTCCCTTTCTTCAAACTGTTGCGGCAGAAGACTCAGAGAGAAGAGGATAATTATTGTGCAGTTAGACGGAGAACATCCGTGAGATGAAACTTGTGGACCCTAATCATAATCACAATCACGTGCCAGATACCGTTTACAGCCATTTGCAAAGAATATATTCTGGTGTTTGCATTATTTTAACTTCAAAAAGGTTAATTGTTTATTATTTTACACTGGCTATAGAATAATAGACATGAGGCAGCAAATGATTAGCAGTAAACTGGTGAACACTTATGTTCATCTTGTATTGTTTTGTGAACGTCAAATGAAAAGCTGTTGAGGTTGGGTCAATTGAAAATTTCCAAACTGAGATCAATAGATTTTTGTTGGGTAAGGGTATCAAGGGATTATGGAACCAAGGCAGATAAATGGAGTTGAGGTGCAGATCAGCCATAATCTGATTGAATGGCGGAACAGGCTCAAGGGGTTGAATGGCTGACTTCTGTTCCTATGCTCTGAAATCAATATTAAATCACACCATAACAACTTGACTGTTGAACAATATGAATCTCCGACAGTCAATATTTTTCTTGTAGTAACGAGTGTTCTCAGCGCTCATTGCATGAAATTAGATATAATGGGGTGAATTTTCAGGCCTCCCACCCGGTGGAGACAGGGAGGTAACATCCCAAAAATGGTGGGCAATGACCTGCCGCTCCATTACTGCCTTCGCTGTGACTGCAGTAGTTTTCACAGGTCTACTCTTGGGTGGTCGGACAGGCCCCTGAGTCAAGCGGTCGGCCCATTTAAGAAGAAAGAAACTGGCATTAGACCATTGAAACTGGCGTTAGGTCATTGCAACCTTGCTGTTGCCCCGCAGCATCACCCCACCCACCGTGACTGGCAAGCTGCCTGTGGTGCCCACAGGTCGCCGATACTATCCTGATTAGGCGTATGCAGCATGCTCAGCCCAGGCATTGTGCCCTAATCTAATTTCTAGGCTGAGATTTCTACACCTGAGGTCACTGCTGGCAAGGTAAGGGGTCCAAAATTCAATCCTCCTAAAGGGCAAGCTGCCTGTGGAGGTACCGGCAGCTGGACTGGAATATTTAGATGATGCCCTGACCCTATCTGTTCAGGCCCAGATTAGTTTTTGTATTGTAAATGATAACAGTACCGCTTAGTAAATTACAATAGTAACCCCAGGTCAAGAACACACCCCTCAAACTTTGCTCTGGAATGGTGCCTTGTAAAATGGATAACCGGTACTGTGCATCAATAAAGGGCATGAGTACAATAAAAGGAGACTAAGGAAGTGCCAGTTCAGTATGGAGGAAGAAACCTGCCTAAAATGACAAGTAAAGAATGCCAAAAATATGATGGATGGAAGTCAACAGTAAATCCTGTTGCTTAGGACTACCAGTAATAGTTTTATAGCAATATTAAAACGATATTATATATCAAAGACCCCGAGGGCCTTCATTATAAATTCATAAAAGGGTGAGGGACTTCAAAAGAAGATATTTATTCTCTTGTTAAAAGGTTATAGCTGAAGGGGGAGAAAAACCAGGAAACAAGTGGGAAGGTTCAGTGGTGTTTGGTGACGTTAAACATGAGTTGGGAGCAGTGTCAATAATAGAACTACACAAAAGCTCAAAGCTTAACCCTCAGTGTCTGACAAACTGAGAAGAGTGATGATTCTGAAAGGTCAATTGTTTACCTGACGCAAGTTTAGTTGATTTACCTAAGTTGTACGGTATGTTTAAGCTCATGTTATTGTATGTTTCTGTTAAGTTCTGGTTATTTGTATGGCTCTGTTAAGTTTGAGCTATTGGTATGTTTCTGGTGAGTTCAGGTTATTGGTTAGTTCCTGTTAGGATCTGGTTATTGGTATGGTTTTGTTAAGTTCTGGTTATTGGTATGGTTCTGTTAAGTTCTGGTTATTGGTATGGTTCTGTTAAGTTCTGGTTATTGGTATGCTTCTGTTAAATTTTGGTTATTTGTATGCTTCTGTTAAGTTCTGGTTATTGGTATGGTTCTGTTAAGTTCTGGTTATTTGTATGCTTCTGTTAAGTTTTGGTTATTTGTATGGTTGTGTTAAGTTCTGGTTATTAGTATGGTTCTGTTAAGTTCTGGTTATTAGTATGGTTCTGTTAAGTTCTGGTTATTGGTATGCTTCTGTTAAGTTCTGGTTATTAGTATGGTTCTGTTAAGTTCTGGTTGTTGGTATGGTTCTGTTAAGTTCTGGTTATTTGTATTGTTGACCGGAGGTCACCGGTTATGGTTATTGGCTTAGTACAAAGAGGAGAAGAGTCAATTCTCTCTTAACTCTCAATTCGCTTTATTCACGTTGTTAGATCATATACACATAGCTTATACGTCTGGTTAGAGATAGACATGCCGTTTGCACCAGGTTATACAGTTTTATACCCAAACTAGGATCTAAACGCACACCCACTAGGTTTCTCTGACACTCCCTGAGTGGTCACAGAACATAAAGGCCAATACCCGAAAAGGAGAGCTGACGCTAGCCAGGCGTTCCGTTTTCTCTCTCTCTTTCAACGTCGTCTCTATGTCCCTGATATAGGTTCTTCCACTTCCACGATGGTTGGTCTCCGGAGTCTTTGCTGGCTCCACGCCCGAGATTCTTCCTTCTTATTCCGAATCTTATCTCTTCAAGCTGTACTGTCTCTTTCCCTTTGGTTTAGGCTTGCTCGCCTAGTCCGTGTCTTCTCCTCATTGGCTCTGTCCCAAGGACTTAGGTAGCATAACCTCATTACTCCTTTTCTAAATAAGGACTTGTGTCTTATCACATCTCCTTTGTCTTTCAGAAACTTAGCTAATTCAAACCGGTTCCAGCCAGCTCAGGCCAGCGACTGAACTCAGGGTACTTCAGTATGCTTCTGTTAAATTTTGGCTATTTGTATGCTTCTGTTAAGTTCTGGTTATTGGTATGGTTCTGTTAAGTTCTTGTTATTTGTATGGTTCTGTTAAGTTTTGGTTATTTGTAAGGTTTTGTTAACTTCTGGTTATTTGTATGGTTCTGTTAAGTTCTGGTTATTGGTATGGTTCTGTTAAGTTTTTGTTATTTTTATGGTTCTGGTTATTGGTATGGTTCTGTTACTTTTTGGTTATTTGTATGGTTCTGTTAAGTTCTGGTTATTGGTTTGGTCCTTTTAAGTTCTGGTTATTTGTATGGTTCTGTTAAGTTTTGGTTATTTGTATGGTTCTATTAAGTTTTGGTTATTTGCACGCTTCTGTTAAGTTCTGGTTATTTGTATGCTTCTGTTAAGTTTTGGTTATTTGTATGGTTGTGTTAAGTTCTGGTTATTAGTATGGTTCTGTTAAGTTCTGGTTATTGGTATGCTTCTGTTAAGTTCTGGTTATTAGTATGGTTCTGTTAAGTTCTGGTTGTTGGTATGGTTCTGTTAAGTTCTGGTTAATTGTATTGTTGACCGGAGGTCACCGGTTATGGTTATTGGCTTAGTACAAGGAGGAGAAGAGTCAATTCTCTCTTAACTCTCAATACGCTTTATTCACGTTGTTAGATCATATACACATAGCTTATACGTCTGGTTAGAGATAGACATGCCGTTTGCACCAGGTTATACAGTTTTATACCCAAACTAGGATCTAAACGCACACCCACTAGGTTTCTCTGACACTCCCTGAGTGGTCACAGAACATAAAGGCCAATATCCGAAAAGGAGAGCTGACGCTGGCCAGGCGTTCCGTTCTCTCTCTCTCTCTTTCAACGTCGTCTCTACATCCCTGATATAGGTTCTTCCACTTCCACGATGGTTGGTCTCCGGAGTCTTTGCTGGCTCCACGCCCGAGATTCTTCCTTCTTATTCCGAATCTTATCTCTTCAAGCTGTACTGTCTCTTTCCCTTTGGTTTAGGCTTGCTCGCCTAGTCCGTGTCTTCTCCTCATTGGCTCTGTCCCAAGGACTTAGGTAGCATAACCTCATTACTCCTTTTCTAAATAAGGACTTGTGTCTTATCACATCTCCTTTGTCTTTCAGAAACTTAGCTGATTCAAACCGGTTCCAGCCAGCTCAGGCCAGCGACTGAACTCAGGTTACTCCAGTATGCTTCTGTTAAGTTTTGGTTATTTGTATGCTTCTGTTAAGTTCTGGTTATTGGTGTGGTTCTGTTAAGTTCTTGTTATTTGTATGGTTCTGTTAAGTTTTGGTTATTTGTATGGTTCTGTTAAGTTTTGGTTATTTGTATGGTTCGGTTAAGTTTTGGTTATTTGTATGGTTCGGTTAAGTTCTGCTTATTTGTATGGTTCTGTTAAGTTCTGGCTTTTTGTATGGTTCTATTAATTTCTGGTTATTGGTATGGTTCTGTTAACTTCTGGTTATTTGTATGCTTCTGTTAAGTTCTGGTTATTTGTATGGTTCTGTTAAGTTCTGGATATTTGTATGGTTCTTTTAAGTTTTGGTTATTTGTATGGTTCTGTTAAGTTTTGGTTATTTGTATGGTTCTGTTAAGTTCTGGTTGTTGGTATGGTTCTGATAAGCTTATGTTATTGGTATGTTTGAGTTAAGACCAGGTTGTCAGTATGTTGCTGTTAACCTCAGGTTATTAGGATTTCTATTTTATATTCATACCATTTTTGTTGCCCTTTAACTCAAGTTATTGGGATGTTCACCTTAAGCTCAGGTTATTAGTATATTGGGGTGGAATTTGCTTGCTGTTGTCGGTGTATTAGTGGTGTATAAACAGGGTATGAAATTTCTTGCAGCAGAAAGATTGGGCAGGAGCTATTTCCGCCCGTTGTCCACCATTAAATCGTTTCCTCTGATCGCCCTTGTGCATTTTAGCCCTTCCCTCGATCCACCTGTTGAGTCCCGAGTGCCCTTACTTAAATATATTTTAATGAGGACCAATGGTGTCACCGCTCCGTGTTTCCTGCTTTTACAGTTGCAATGTGCTCTGGGTAACTTTGGCTGAGATTTACAAGGCACATCACCTGCTGACAGGATCAGCAGAGACAGGCAGAAGTGAGGGGTTTCTGAGCCTACAGAGTCTGGAGAGGTTGACTTGCAGGGCTATGGAGAAAGAGCAGGGAAGTGGGACTAATTGGATAGCCCTTTCAAAGAGCCAGCACAGGCACAAAGGGCCGCATGGCCTTTTTCTGTAAGATTCTATGATTCTATGATTTCTGCAGCTAAAAAACACTTTTCTCAGTGAGCTTTTTGCCATTCTGTCTAAACAGACATGGACTTGCTACTCCCTCACCCTCAACGCCCTCTACCTGCAGTAAGGACTTCTCATTAGCAGGAATGGCATTCCCTGTGGCCATTTCCTTGTGGGCCATTAACATGAAGGAGGAGAAGGAGCAGCAGAGAATGGAGCAAATGAGAGTCAGGCAGCCTTTAAGGAGGATGGACTCACCAGATATTACCCTCTGCCCCCCACCTCCTATTGAACATACACCCAGCACAGGTCATATGTGGACCTTACTGAGGAGATGTGTATAAGAAGTGTTTGCTTCACCAAAAAGGCAGTAGGGCAGCCCTGCCACCTACTGCATGATGACCTGCAGCCAGGATCATCTGGCCCACTGCTCTCTCTGTGGCTATGAAGGTGATGACTGTAAGAATATAGATATGTTATTTCATTGTTTAAATACAGAACAAAGACAGAACAGATAATGTAGGCAGAATTGCTTTAAACAGTATGCTTGCCGATCTTATCTTTTGATCACAATGGCACTGAGATAACATTGGAGAAGGATGAAACTTTAGACAATGGATATTGACCAGGATATGCCCCTATGGTCACTCGGCTCAACAGGTCTATGCCAGTGTTTATGCTCCACACGAGCCTCCTCCCACCCCTCTTCTTCTAACCCTATCATGACCTTCTATTCCTTGCTCCCTCATGTGTTTATCTAGCTTCCCCTTAAATGTATCTATGCTATTTGCCTCAACTGCTCATTATGGTAGCGAGTTCCACATTTTAATCACTCTCTGGGTAAAGAAGTTTCTCCTGAATTCCTCATTGGATTTATTGGTGATTATCTTATATTTATGGCCCTTAGTTTTAGTCTCTCACACAAGTGAAAACATCTTCTCTAAGTCTACCCTATCGTGTGTGTGTTTGGCAATCTGTTTGATGACCTTTAGGTCATCAATAAAGTTAAACTCAGCAAGAATTGGACAATGTATGAATGTAAGTTTCTAGACATAGGATTATGTGTACTGGTCTGTGTGTGGTCTTAAGATCAATATTTTAAAAGTATATTAAATGAAGTTAATTTTCAGGCACATTACTGTCTCTAGCTTTCACAAATCTGTTATGAAAAGGATAAGTATTATCCAAACAATGACTCAAATTTATGGCGTCGGCTCATTTTCAGGCAGCCTCATGGGTTCTCTGTAATACCAGCTTCGATGCAGTACAGGCTTTAGTGACTGATGCACTTTACAGGAGAGCTGGGGAGTTCATCACCTTTGGCCTCACAGCAAGGCAGCAGTGAGATAGGTCCGTCCAGTTTTATGGGGTTGCTGGCTTCCCCAATGCCCAGGCTGCAATCGATGGTGTCCATGTTGCTTTGCGAGCTCCCACAGAAAAATCCGGCACCTACCTCAACAGGAAGGGCTTCCACTCCCTCAGTGTACAAGCTGTGTGTTAGAACATGCAGATGATCCTCCAGGTCAATGCCCAATATGCTGACAGTTATCACGATGCCTTCATCATTTGAAATCTGGCCGTTCCTGACCTTTTCAGGGAAGAAAATTATGTCAACCGATGACTTGTGGGTGACCATCCATGGATAATGACCCCAGTAGGAGTGGACTGAACAGCAGCAGAGGAGTGCTACAATGAGACATGTGCCTCTACTAGATTGGTCAAGAGGACTATTGGAGTCCTAAAGGCGCACTTCTGTTGCCTGGACAGATTGGGAGGAGCTCTGCAGTATGCTCCAGATTATGTGATATGAATAGTTATAGCCTGCTATGCCCTTCACAACTTCTCCATTCAAGAAGAGCCGGATTTTGACTTCACTGGCAAGAAGGGTCCAGCTCTGTTGGAGCCAGAACTGAATGTTGGAGAGCATCACAATGACCTGCACTTAGAGGTCCTTGGTGACTGCTGCGGGGGACATCAGGGTACATCTCATTGCTGAAGTCTTCTCTTCTGTATAAAATAGGCCAGGGATGTCCGCAGAGTTGCTCCCGCTCCGCCGTTGTAACTTCACCGGACATGGGGTGTAAACCCCATTTACAGGAACAGTTCTGAGGTAATTCCTGGCCACAGCCTACCTTTGGCATCACAGCCTGACCTCCTTCTCCCCTACTTTCAAATAAAGGGACGTTCCCTCAACCCACTACCCACCCTACCACATGACAACACATCAGCTCTCTTTGCCCCTACATGAGTGTGCCAATAATCATCACCTGAGTGAAGAGGCCAGCCCCAAAAATGTGCCCCCTTTCCTGTCTGACTCAAACACCCCTGACTAACAAAGCGCTATGTCAGTACACATACTATTTGAATACAATGAATTCCAAAGTGAACTACTCTTTCCTGACACCATGCTTCCCCTGGCTGCCTGCATGTGCCTTTCTTTCACCAATTCTAGTGCATGTCCTAGTTGCAACTTGAGGGCCAGTATTGCATAAGAACATAAGAAATAGGAGCAGGAGTAGGCCATATGGCCCCTCGAGACTGCTCTGCCATTCAATAAGATCATGGCTGATCTTCGATCTCAACTCCACTTTCTCGTCTGATCCCCATATCCCTTGATTCCCTTAGAGTCCAAAAATCTATCGATCTCAGCCTTGAACATACTCAATGACTGAGCATCCACAGCCCTCTGGGGTAGAGAATTCCAAAGATTCACAATCCTCTGAGTGAAGAAATTTCTCCTCATCTCAGTTCTAAATGCCGACACCTTATCTTGAGACCATGCCCCCTAGTTCTAGACTCTCCAGCCAGGGGAAACAGCCTCTCAGCATCTACCCTGTCATACCCTCTCAGAATCTTATATGTTTCAATGAGATCACCCCTCATTCTTCTAATCTCCAGAGAGTATAGGCCCACTCTACTCATCGCGAGATGTGTTTGGCTGCTCTTGCTTCACAAACAGGGTCTTGGCCCTTGTCTCACAGCAGCTGGCTCCTGGCAGGGAGTCGCCACTGATTGCATCTCTGGAGCTTGTCCCTGGGGAGCCAGGTGTCGCCTCCCACATTCCACTGGTGTGGTATTCTGAAGGGGTAATTTAGAGATCTGGCATGTGTTGCTGTCTTGAGAGAAGGCAGGATCAGGCTGGTTGATTCCAACCATCACCATCCCACTGGGCTCTGGATCTGTGTCCCCAATGATCAGTGGGATGGCAACTATCAGATCCTGAAAGCCCTGACAGACAGCAGCCTGCATTGTGGCTGCCGCAGTCGCGAAGCCACCCTGCAGGCTGTTCTCTATTCTCTTCCCTATTCCCACCAGAGCTGCAGTCTGTGCATCCATGGAGGTGGAGTCACTGGTTGTTCCGTGACTGCCGCTTAGCTGGTGATCTGTTGTAGGTTCCATGAAGCTGCCTAATGCCCGACTGATGCCTGCTATGAGCTTCTCCAATGCTGCTGCATTGGAGAAGCACTCGAGAGTCACAGCTGTCAGTTGCCACACATCCTCGGAGACTGACCACAGACCTTGCATGTAGGCACGATGTTCCTCCAACATCCTTCCTTTCGGGCAAGTACATGCGAGCTCTGAATGCCATGACTCCAAAGCTAAAGGCAGCCTTCTCCTCAGCTTCTGCTGGGAATAGGCACATTCCCACCTATTCCCCACTCCTCCGGCTCCCTCATGCCCTGTGAATCATCCAGTGCCACATCCTCACTAATACTATCTAATTGTTCCCGGGTGAAAGTAGCTGAGCTGGTGTCTGGGAGTGAAGGGAATTGGAATGGAGGATCAAGGGGCAGGAAGCCTCTGCAAGAACTCATGGGTGGACTTCAGTCTGCCTTCATCTCCCTCTTCATCATCATCCTCCCTAACAATATCGTAGTTGACCAGGAAGTAGTTAAATTTCCGTTCTTCCTTCTTCTACTCCTCACCATCATCGTCTTCCTCCTCCTGTGCCCCCTGTTGCTGTGGTGCATGTACAGGAAAGAAGGGCAGAAGCTAAGAATGAGTGAGGGAGATAAAGAAGGGGCAGGAAGCTTGTCTCTGTGAGGGATACCAGGGTGACCATGTAGTCTTCAGTCACTTACCTGGTATCAGCAATATGCCTCCAAACTCACCGTCTCCCATAGCATGAGCAGAGTGCCTCCCCATGAGGTCAAAGGTCTACTCCTTATATGGCATGAGGAGTTTAAAGTCGGCGATGCCCCCCCCGGGGGCTGGCCTGTGGCAGGCATTGTGTGTCAATTTCAATAAGACAGAGTGAATAAGGGGAAGGCTGGCAGTTGTGCATGTAAGTAATTGCGTTTAGGAGAGATAGGTAGCCATAGTGCAAGATCCTAAGTTCTAGTCCCTTTAACCAGGGTGCACTGCGAAGGGTTAGTTATAGAAAGGAAATAGAGGTATTGGAGAGGGTTCAAAAAAGATTCTTATCTACCCTCTCAAAAAGTGCAACTAGGTTCATTAGACATGACTTACCCTTTACAAATCCATGTTGGATCTCTCTGATTGGCTCATAGAGAATCATAGAATCATAGAAAGGTTACAGCACGGAGGGAGGCCATTCAGCCCATCGAGTCCGCGCCGGCTCTATGCAAGAGCAATCCAGCTAGTCCCACTCCCCCGCCCTGTCCCCGTAGCCCTGCAATTTTTTTCCTTTCAAGTGCTTATCCAGTTCCCTTTTGAAGGCCATGATTGAATCTGCCTCCACCGCCTCCTCGGGCAGTGCATTCCAGATCATAACCACTTGCTGTGTAAAAAAGTTTTTCCTCAAAAATTGTTTGTCCAAATGCCATATTTATCCAAATGCTCAGTCACTCTGTCCCTGTATAGAACCTTGGTTAGACTACACTTGGAATATTGTGCATAGTTCTGGTCTCCATATTATAGAAAGAATGTAGAGGCATTGGAGAGGGTACAAAAAAGATTCACAAGGATGAAACCAGAACTGAAAGGATATCCTTATCAGGAAAGGCTGAACACTCTGGGGCTCTTTTCTCTAGAAAAGAGAAGGCTGAGGGGTGACCTGATGGAGGTTTTTAAGATAATGATGGGGTTTGATAGGGTAGACACAGAGAAAATGTTTCCACTTATGGGGGAATC
Source organism: Heptranchias perlo (assembly GCF_035084215.1). NCBI lineage: Eukaryota > Metazoa > Chordata > Chondrichthyes > Hexanchiformes > Hexanchidae > Heptranchias > Heptranchias perlo. The sequence continues at coordinate 99,807,020 of NC_090328.1, read as the reverse complement.
CAAAACTAGAGGTCATAAATATAAAATAGTCGCTAATGAATCCAATAGAGAATTCAGGAGAAATTTCTTTACCCAAAGAGTGGTAAGAATGTGGAAGGCGCTACCACAATAAGTAATTGAGGCAAATGGCATAGATGTGTTTAAGGGGAAGCTAGATAAGCACATGCAGGAGAAAGGAATAGAAGGGTATTGTGATAGGGTTAGATGAAGTAGGGAGGGAAGAGGCTAGTTGGGCCCAATTGCCTGTTCAAGGGCTGTAGTTTCAATATAATTCGATTTAAGTTGTGCTGATGCCCAGGGGGCAAGGAAGAAAAGGGAGTCTGTCTGGTGTGTTACCTTACCTGCCTTGGTGAGGTCATTGAACATCTTGTGGCACTGGTTGGCAGTCGTTAGTATGAGAAAGTTGGTACTCAGTGCCAGTGCCACCTCCCTCTAGGTGGCAGGAGTGACATTCTTGGCAGGCTTGCTGACATTTGCACCCAGGAGTCTGTGTATCCTTAATTGAATTTCCACGAGGAAGGCTTGGATGTTTGAATCAGGAAAATTCTTCTTCTGTCCCTGGGTGCCAGGCTCTACTGCCTTGTTGGTTCCTTATTGCAGAGGATCCTGCTGTAGACCTTCTTGAAAAGTATGATGAAAAGATCGATGAGTGAGCCAAGCCCCGCTCCTTCCTTACCTGGTTCTCCCCCAGTCTGGTGCTGAAGTGTGCAGCCATAACAGTCTTTTAAAAGGCTGCACTCCAGTTTCCATGCGCTCTTGAAAATTACACTCATTTTACACAGGATTGATGCCAATCACTACTCCAATGGGTATGCAAATTTGCTGACCTAGGAAACCCTCATGGAACTATCTCTTCTGAACACCGGCGGGCACAACTCTTTTCCATTGGCGCAAAAGTGACGTAACTCACCACGAGGAAATTCTCCCCCTTAGTCCTAAGCCCAGTTTGTAGCAATGTTGCTCAGAAGGCCAAGTTATTGATATGGTTCCCTTAAGCTCAGGCTATTGATGTTGTGACCTAAATATAAGCCTGAAAGCTCTTCTGAACTGCTTGCATTCCGCCAGCATTACTTTGCCGGAAGTATGGTGGAAACCCAATTTACGTGCGTAAATGACGTTTCAGCTGCACTTCCGGGGAGGTAACATCGGCCGAGCAGGAGCAGCTCCGAGAAATTTTCTGGCCACTGTATTTTTGTCTGTGTGATTTTGGTTTGGTGCCTGTTCCTTTAAATCCAGTCAGAGTTCATAATTAGTTTAAAAACCAACTGCAGTTCAAATTCATACCACGATGCATCTTTGCAGGTTGTTTTGGTTATAGGCTTGAGAAAGGAATAATTTAAACTTGATTATAAATGACTGTTTATATGTGACTGTCAAATATTTTTTGGATTTCAGTGATCAGTTCAAAAATCTGGGAAGTTCCAGATTTTTGGGGGATATCTAAGAAGTTATTCCATTTGAATCAGAGAATCAATCTGAAAGTCTCTGAGAGAAGGAACTGGTCAGTTTAAAACTTAAAGAGAGCAAAATTGGGTTGAAGCTTCCAAGTATTAGGAAATATGTGAAAAAACAGTGCATAATATAGAACGGTTTCACAAAGGGTTAGCATAGTACTTTGAGTTGCAATCCTTTCAGGTGGAAGATTTTCTGCTGCAAATATATAACTATTGCCTGACTGTTACTTAGTTGCTTTCTTGTCTTTTGTGAAGTTTGCTTAATAAACTTAAAGGCTGAAGTTGTGATGATTGATTGTTCGTTAAGCAGTGGAGAACGATCCTATGAAGGCAAAGGATAATTCTAGTAACTAAAAGCAATTAACAGAAATGTTGTTCTGTGCATTATCCTGGAAGTGTTACTGAGCCTAGGGAGGTGGGAATCACCTATGAGAGTGGAGCCAAGAAATCTAGAGTAAGAGGGGTGGAAAAGACCCCAAAAGGTAACAGGTCTTAAACTCAGGCTATTGGTATATTTTCCTTAAGATCAGGTTTTTGGCATGCTACTCTTATGCTCAGCAAATTGATACATTGCCCTTTATCTCAAGTTGTTGGTACGCTGATCTTAAGATCAGGGTTTTGGCATGCTGCTCTTAGGCTCAGGTAATAGGATCATTGCTCTCAACCTCAAGTTATTGGTAGGTTGGTCTTAAGATCAGGTTTTTGGTGCATTGAACTTAAGATCAGGTTACCGTTTTTGTCAGTAGACTTTAAGGACTGCTGGTTACGCCACTCTACCCCAGTACCAATGGTTGGAGCGTGCGTGACGCACAGTCCACCCATTTGTACCCGAAAAGCTCATTGTGATCCTATGTACATGTGATAAGGTCCCGGCCTTTGCATCTTAATGAGGCACCCACCTGAAACATTTCCAGGACCGGTCAAAAACGCTGATGAGCGGATTGGGAGCGGGAACAGAGCAGTCAGTTCAGTGCTGCAATTTTCAGAAGGTTACTGCCTCATTCTCGCCTGAGGGAATGTTTTACTTGAAAGTGTTTAACTTATAAAAGGAAAATGCATTATTCAATACACTAAAATAGGAGTAAACTTTACAATTCAATGCTCCTGGTACAGGGCTTCGAACGAGTTACGAATTGGTCACATTTACCTCAGCACCCAAATTCTTAAGATGCACTCCCATCGCAAAAAGCTCTACCCTGGGGGCACTGAACCATAAAATGTACCCCTTTAAGTGGACCTAATCTGCAAAATCAAAACAACTCAAACCGCTGGACTAGTTATATTTTTGAAATGCAAGTCTCCTTGCCTGCTAACATTTTACAATTGCTAATCCCCTTGATTCGGTGCCCTGTTGAATTGGACCTGCCCTCAGGCTCCTTCAGTGAAGGCTAGTTGGAAACGCACTGTAAATTGCTCATTAACTTGAAGGGGACATTTGTAAAAATGCTGGACTCAGGCTGGAATCTACAATTGACAAGTGAGAAAGTAATAAGGGCAATTTCCTGGATGTCAGCGATGTGTCTGAGAGACTAATAGCACCAGGAAACAACTGTGATGGCTGCATCAAATCAGTAGCTTACAAAGTACAACTGAGGGAGGCCATTCAGCCCATCTATTTCTCCCTCAATAGACATCTATGGATCCTCCCACATCACAGCATCTAATTGCTTCTGTATTGATTTCAGAGTTTTTGCCTCCCTCTGTTTGTTCTTCCATGACAAACAAACTTATATTTATATAACTCCTTTTATGGCCTCAGGATGTCCCAAGGCACTTCAATGAAGTACTTTTGAAATGTGATCTCTGTTGTAACATGGCAGAAGTAAGGCCTCAGGCCTCATGAACATTTTCTGCTGATGCCAGACGCGCTTCCACAGGCAGCTCGCGCATTGAAGATGTTGACTATCAGGACCACTCACCTCGCCGGACCGAAATTTGTGCTCAAGTCTCTGAAGTGGGACTTTGAACCGACAACCCTCCGACTTAGAGACGAGAATGCTACCACTGAGCCAAGGCTGACATTAATGAATATAGGTGCCCATACAATGCTTTAATTAACTGAGGTGAAAAAGATAGCGACAGGGTTGCCAAACTGAGATGAGACATCGTACAGTTTAATTTTTAAATTTGGTCTTGGGAAGTGGGTGACCCTGACAGAAAGTATCTATTACCCATCCTTAGCTGCCCTGAGTTAAAAGTCAGCCACATAGTGTGGGGCTGGAGTCACATGGAGGCCAGACTATGTAGAGGTTCCAATGAAGGGCATTAGTCAAGCAGTTGTTTTTTTTTAATGACAATACAAACATAAGAACATAAGAAATAGGAGCAGGGGTAGGCCATACGGCCCCTCAAGCCTGCTCCACCGTTCAATCAGACCATAGTTGACCTTTGACCACTTTCCCATCCGATCTCCATATCCCTTGATTCCCCGAGAGTCTGAAAATCTATCCATCTCAGCCTTGAATATATTCAATGTCTCAGCATCCCTCTGGGATAGAGAATTCCAAAGATTCACAACTCTCTGCATGAAGAAATTCCTCCTTATCTCAATCTTGAATGGCCAACCCATATTCTGCCCCCTAGTTCTAGACTGTCTAGCCAGGGGAAACAATCTCTCAGCATCTATCCTGCCAAGCCCTCTAATAATCTTATATGTTTCAAGAGATCGCCTCTCTTTCCTATAAACTCCAGAGAGTATAGGCCCATTATACTCAACCTCTCTTCATAGGACAACCCTCTCATCCCAGGAATTAATCTAGTGAACCTTTGTTGCACCGCCTCTAAGGCAAGTATATCCTTCCAAAACTCTTATGCAGTACTCCAGGTAAGGTCTCACCAAAGCCCTGTACAACTGTAGTAAGACTTCCTTGTACTCCAATCCCCTTGTAAAAAAGGCCAACATGCCATTTACGTTCCTAATTGCCTGCTGTACCTGCATACTAACTTTTTGTGTTTCTTGTACGAGGACACCAAGTCTCTCTAAACACCAACATTTAGTAGTTTCTCACCATTTAAAAATATTCTGCTTTTCTATTCTTCCTACCAAAGTGAATAACCTCACTTTTCCCCACATTATACTCCATCTACCACCTTCTTGCCCATTCACTTAACCTGTCTATATCCCTTTGCAGACTCTTTGTGTCCTCCTCACAGCTTACTTTCCCACCTAGCTTTGTATCATCAGCAAACTTGGATACATTACACTCAGTCCCTTCATCTAAGTCATTAATATAGATTGTAAATAGCTGAGGCCCAAGCACCGACCCTTGCAGCAACCCACTAGTTACAGGCTGCCAACCTGAGAATGACCCGTTTATCCCTCCTCTCTGTTTTCTGTCCATTACTCAATCCTCTATCCATGCTAATATATTACCCCCAACCCCATGAGCCCATATCTTGTGTAACAACCTTTTACGTGGCACTTTATTAAATGCTTTTTGAAAATCTAGATGTACTACATCCACTGGTTCTCCTTTATCTACCCTGTTAGTTACATCCTCAAAAAACTCTAATAAATTTGTCAAACACGATTTCCCTTTCATAAAACCATACTGACTCTGCTTAATAATATTATGATTTTCTAAGTGCCCTGTTACCACTTCCTTAATAATGGATTCCAGCATTTTCCCGACAATCGATGTCAGGCTAACTGTAGTTCCCTGTTTTCTCTCTCCCTCCCTTCTTGAATAGCGGGTTAACATTTGCTACCTTCCAATCCACTATGACCGTTCTAGAATCTAGAGAATTTTGGAAGATCATAACCAATGCATCCACTATCTCTGCAGCCACCTCTTTTAGAACCCGAGAATGTAGGCCATCAGGTCCAGAGGATTTATCAGCTTTTAGTCCCATTAGTTTGTCCAGTGCTTTTTCTCTAGTGATACTAATTTTTTTAAAGTTCCTCACTTTCATTTACCCCTTGTTTCCCTACTATTTCTGGTATGCTTTTTGTGTCTTCCACTGTGAAGACAGATGCAAAATATTTGTTTAACGCATCTGCCATTTCCTGATTGCCCATTATAATTTCTCCTGTCTCAGCCTCTAAGGGTTTACTCCAACAGGTCTCATGGTCATTTTTCTGGTGAATTTAATTTCACAGTTTGCCATGGTGGGATTTGAACTCTTGCTCTCTGGGTTGTTTGTCCAGCACAGCTTAGCTCTTTGTCTTAATCTATCAGCAATATTTATTGGATGGAGCCTGTGTACAGATATTAATTTAACTTGGTTGTTTGTCTGAGTACAGGCCTAGGAACTAATTTATAGAAGAACAGCTCTAAGGAAGAATTGCTTGAACGTGGCTCCGTTGCTAATGAATTTGAATATAGCTGAAGAGAAGGAAAAGGAAAATTGATATTTCGAGTTATTGACATAGCTCCAGGAAGCATCTTAGTTTGATTTTCAGTAATTAATTTGAGCATTACTTTGAGAGAAATTTATTGGAGTACAACTTGAAACATTTAGCCAAGGGAAATTAATAAATGTATTAGTTGCTTCAGCTCAGTGAGACAATCTCTGTGAGGAGCTTGTATCAATGTTAAAAGGCATGGGTCTGCTTAGGATTATAAAGAGGCTATCTTTCATAATTAAATCCTAGCTCTTCATAAGTTATCCCTAGTGTGAAGAGCCCACAGATCCAGCAAGGCATAGCACCTAGTGGAAGAAATAAATCAAAGCCAATTGCCACATTTTAGGATTATCCAGTCCTGTGGCATATTGCGGTACAAGTCATTGTTTTATTTTGACTCAGTTGGTACTCTTACCTCTGAATTAGAAAGTTGCTGGCTCTGAGATTTGCTAAATATCTCTTGCTGTTATTTGGAAAGAACCAGTGGCAAAAAATATCAGCAATCACCAGGTGAACCTGGTGGGATGAGGAGTCGGGGCCAGAAAAGGCCCGAAAAGCTAAGTGGTTTTATTTTATTTTTAGTTTCCTTGTGGGACCAGGAGAAGCAGGGGTGCTCCTCTGGGCCTCACAAGAAAAATTTAGGCCTCCCCTGCCCCGGGCTTCCCTCCCCCTCCCCTGAGGCCCTCCGAATCCCCTCTTAACCACTTACCTGAGTGCCAGTCTACTGCTGGCCTGCTGCCAGCTGCCGCTCCCCACTGGGTTCAGGTGGGAGGCTAACATGGCTCGGAGGTTAAAAGTTCCAAGGCCTCATACTGCTGAGTTTCAGACAGTTTGCTGTCCATCTTGCCCTCCACCCACACGACTCCTGCACTGAGTTAAAATCAGGGTTTTAGTGTCACCGAAACAAAATTTCTGCCTTTATTTCATGTGATTTTCTTTGAAATAGTTAAAACAGCTAAAATGGAGACTGTCACTAAGTTACAAAATGGCAGACAAACCATCAGTCTAAGAGGAAACAGCTGATAAAAGAACTTCCTTTGATGTCAGGGAATCAACAAGAATGTGCATTTATAAAGCATCTTTAACATTCCAAGCACTTCACGGAAGTGTAAGGAAAATGACATCAAACCAAAGAAGGAAAGATTAGGAGGAGTGTTGAAAAGTTTGGTCAAAAAGGTGGGTTTTAAGGAAGGTCATTAAAGGAGAAGAAGATGAAGGGACAGGAAGATTTAGGGAGGGAATTCCAAATAGTGGAACCTAGCTGGCTGAAGCATGGCCACCAATGGTAGGGCGAAGGATGCACAAGAGATTGGAGTCAGAGAACCGAGAGTTTGGGGTTATAGGGGTTACAGGGTTGGAGGAAATTACAAAGAAGGACGAGACAATGGAGGAACTTAAAAAGAAGAATAAAAATGTTAAATTCGAAATGATGTTGTACAAGCAGTCTGACCACACGGAGTTAGTGGAGACTGACCCAAGTTGGCGGGATGATGTCACCAAGGGGCAGATTGTAGATAAGGAAGAAGAGTGGGCCAAGGATGAATCTTTGGGAACTCTGTAGGTGATGGTGCAAAGGTGGGAAGAGAAACCATTTCAAAAGATTGGATAGGTAAGAGTGGAACCGAGCGAGGGAAGTCAGGAGTCAGAAGTGGTGTTGGACAACGGAGGAAAGGCATTGCAGGTGGGTGGTGGGGTCAAACATGCCAAAGTTTACAGAGAGGTTGAAGAGGACGAGGAGGGACAATGCACCTTGGTCACAGTCACAAAGAATGTTGTTTCTGTCTTTGGTTAGGGCCGTTTCAGTGCAATAGGATACAGGAAATTCTGAGCCAAAGCCCATAGTTTATGTCTGGTGTGCCACTATTCCTTGTTAGACAATGCACTTCAGCAATCCATCACATGTCTGACCTCTGACCCAGAGGTGAGAGGGCTATCACTGAGCCAAACTGACACCTTTCTGAATTAACAATCATGCCCGTTTATAACAGGGTAACACAACTGACAGTGATTTTAATTGCTTACCTTGGCATTTATTTTAGAATTAGAAGTTATTTTTTGAACATTGTCCTAATCTTGATGGGTTGTTGAGACTGCACTGACCTCCTGTGTGATTGCCTCAGATGCTGACTGGATCTTCTGCTTAATAATCTTTTAACCTGTAGGGGACACCTCACCATCCCTTCACATTATCCACAATAACCAGAAGGATATACTTACTACGTGGACCTTTCAACACCTCCCTTCTTCTATCACTGCTCCAGTTTGTGCCCTCCACAGCTAGACTAGAATCATAGAATCTTACAGCTCAGAAGGAGGCCATTCGGCCCATCATACATGTGCCGGCACTTTGAAAGAGCTATCCAATAAATCCCACTCCCCCGCTCTTCCCCTGTAGCCCTGTAAATTTTTAATTTTCAGGTATATATCCAATTCCCTTTTGAAAGTTACTATTGAACCTGTTTCCATCACCCTTTCAGGCAGTGCATTCCAGATCATAACATCTCGCTGCATAAAAAAATTTCTCCTCATCTCCCCTCTGGTTTTCTTGCCAAGCAGTACAAAATAGAGCTTACTTGCCCGTTAGTGAGTGATTCAACCTAATTTCTTACTTAATTATGCTTTAGTTGAAATGCATCTTAGCTCAAGGTTGCCAATTCTGATTGGACTCTGGGAGGTTTCATCACATTACCTCCCGCTTCCATAAACCCCGCCCTCAGGCTCCCTCCATTGGTCGCCCGACGCGTCCATCCTTGCGGCACACCACCTTCCCATTTCAATTGGAAAGCGAACATACTCTTCGTTACCTGATTGGTTGATTCTTGACTGTCAGTCAAACAGCCTTTTCCCCCATCTCCAATATGCTTAGAATTAATAAATTAGAGTATTCAAAGAAAATGGAAAGAAAAACATTGCCCCTATGATTTTTCTTCTGAGATGCTTGCAGCACTGTCCAGGAGATTAATCTTTAATTCTTGGAGACTTCAGGACAATCCTGGAGGGTTGGTGACCCTCTCTGAGCTCCAAAAAAGGAATGTGAGATTGCTGAAACTTACTATCACTGCTCTAAGGGCAAATTACTGAGTATTAGTTCCACAAATGGGTCCATTGAAAATTAAGTTGGTGCGTACATCTGCACGGATGATGCACACACCCTCAATCTTCTGCCTCAGTTTTCAAATCAATTGTGCTCTAGAAGCCATTGAACTTCTATCCCACTAGACCAGCTCACATCTGTCTCCTTTGCTGCTCATCTAATGCTAATTGTTTAACCCCGGATAACGCATTATACTTAGCAAAATGTGACCGTGCCCTGCGTGCCTTAAAATGCTCTTTGTATGTTAGTGTATACTCAGCAAATGAAGCATTCATTTTCTTCACAAAGATGAGTGTCTTGCACATGTCTACCTGACTTAGCTTAAGAGGCCGTGCAGTAATTATTTCACATTCTAATTTGAGCAGATTGAGCGACTAGACCCAGTAAACCTTTCACGATCAGAAGCTATTTTCGCTATCTTCCCTTTTCATCCTCATTAGCGCTTCTGTTTGAAGTGCAAACATATTTAAAAAGTAATAAGCACTTTATTTAAAATGCATCTTTTCAATGGTTTCTGGGAAGCTCATTTACTGTCTGCATTCTATTTCTGGGAAGTTGCTTTTCTGGTTCAAATGCCTATTGATACATTCAGGTGCTCCACATATTTAATGTGCAACGAATTTTGAATGGTTCAATTATCTTACAGGCCACTTTTCTGTTCTTCCGGATCAGTGTTTCTTTTTCCATTTTATATGGAGAGTGATGTTCTGAAAGTTGTTTTTCAGAATTCTAATGTAACCTTTGTGTGTCCATAGTAAACAGCTCCTGGTCCAAGCTGATCATTTAGCAATCAAAGCCTAGAAATTCTGGCCTGTTTTAACTGTGGAAATCGCACAACGTGGGCAGGGAGGACAATTTAGGATGGAACCCCTTTCCTGTCCCATTCTGGGCTGATTGAGATGGGGGTGGGGGGGCACTTCTTCTGCCTGCACTCCCTCTCCCATCACCCCCCCCCCCAACCCCGTTGCGATGTCACAGTAAGTGGCGAGATGATGTTTCCCACTGAAAACCCTGCCAGTCCTTCCATTACAACGGACAATGGTAAGTGCGCGTGCATGATACAGTTGCGATTACTGAATGACAATCAATCTCAGAAAGATCAATTGAATTAAGGAAGCAGCAAATCAACAAAGGGGCACCTCAGGACTCACAATATTTCTTTGGCCACTTTGGCTAGACCGACCCCACTCCCCACCCCGACACCAATGGAGTGGCAAGGTACTGTTGCTAAATTCAGGACCTCCTTCTGATCAGACATCTGGGGCGCCACGGGTGCCTGCTCCTTTTATGCAAATGACCCCATCCTCGGGAATTGGGATAGGCTCATCGCTGAGGCAGACTGGTGGGTGGAAGTCCCCTCCCCCGCAGAGTGGTTCAACCAGAATTTTCCACCCAAAGTTTTCACCCTTCTCCAAGTTTTTAATCGTCAGTGGGATAAATATCGTCAAAGCTCACCAGTAAACATCAGAACAATTCAGAAATCAAGTCACTTGTGTGTAAAGGTATGTTTTTAGTTCAGGGTTTTCTGCTCTGTTTAGATTATGTTGTTCAGCGACTGAATTGACAGCTTGTGGTGCAGGTGTCAGCCATGGCTCAGTGGCAGATCACTCACAGTCATAAAGTTGTGGGTTCAAGCCCCACTCCAGAGACTTGAGCACAAAAGTTATGCTGACACTTTGGTGCTGTCTTTCATATGAGATGTTCTGCCCTCTCAGGTGAAGGTAAAAGATCCCATGGTACTATTTAAAGAAGAGCTGGGGAATTCTCCCTATATCTTAGCCAGTGTTTATCCCTCAACCAACATAACCAAAAACAGATCATCTGGCCATTTATCTCATTGCTGTTTGTAGGACCTTCCTGTGTGCAAATTGGCTGCCACGTTTCCTACAATACAACAGTGACTACACTTCAAAAGTATTTCTCTAGCAGTGAAGCACTTTGGAACGTCCTGAGGGTGTGAAAGACACTATATAAATATAAGTTCTTTCTTTATTATGCTATGCCTGAAATGATGATTATGCTAAATTTGTTACTGTAACTGTATCTGCCTCGTCATAACACTTGCCTAATAGTTGGACCAGACATCTCAATGTACGTCAGGCTGCATTCTTTATTTATCTAGTTGGCCATACTGGTTGTATGGTATTTAAAGATAAATTACTGGTTAGAAAATCTGGCAACAAGCCTTGCAAGCTCGATTCACCAACATACAATTTAGGTCACAATGATGAGGCTTCTCTTGGGACATGCATGGTCACATTTAAATATTAAAACCTTTTCATTTCTTGTCCTGGGTGTTCACCCTTGAACCAGGCCACCTAAAAGAAGGCAGTAAGCCTCTAATTTGATTTGGGAGGGAATGGTTGTGGTTGCGTTTACATGTTCCCTTTGCTGCATTTTGCCCCATGCATTAGCTGGCGTGGCTGAGTACGCCTCCATTTTGTTTTTTATTTTCCTGCCAATGCTTTTCTATTTTGGTCACTGCTGATTTACAAAGGGTTGAGGATGGAGATTCCTTCCATGCATACGTGCTGTATCATTGAAAGAAAGAAAGAATTGCAGTTATATAGTGCCTTTCAAGACCTCTGGATATCCCAAACCACTTTACAGCTAACTAAGTATTTTTTTGGCGTGTAGTCACTGTTGTAATGTAGGGAAACGTGGGAGCCATTTTGCAAATAGCAAGGTCCCACAAACATCAATGAGATAATGACCAGATAATCTGATTTAGGTATGGTTGAAAGATAAATATTGGACTAGACATCGGGAGAGCTCCCCTGCTCTTCTTCGAATAGTGCCATGGGATCTTTTATGTCCGCTTGAGAGAGCAGACGGGGCCTTGGTTTAGCATCTCATCCGAAAGATGGCACCTCTGACACTCCCTCAGTACTGCACTGAAGTGTCGGCTTGGATTATGTGCTTAAGTCTCTTGGAGTGAGGGCTTGAACCCATAATCTTCTGACTCAGAGGCGAGAGCGTTACCATTGATCCACAGCTGACACTTAAATACCTAACAGGAGATATGGGGCCAAACAAATGCAGGTGCAATGGCCCTTGTGGCATTTTTGTCTGTGTCCGTCACGGCCCTGGGAACCTGTACCTGGACATGTCAAAGGAGGCTTGTCTTTGTCCATTTCACCCAATGGACTGCTACAGTGTCGGGCCATCTGCGGCAGAGAATAGGGTCTGAATCAACGACTGATGGTCCTGTGAGAAGTGATGGCTACCACACCACGAGGATTTCATGCTACTGGATCCTTCCAAGACACCTCCGGGGGCACTTTCCACAGTCTGCAGTGCACACTTGTTTCAGGGGAGTAAACAGTGGAAAGGAGGCATCAACTAGACAGGATGTGCAGGTTTTCCTCGAGTACAATGAGTTGCATATAGAATCATAGAATGATACAGCATAGAAAGGAGGCCATTCAGCCTATCGTGCCTGTGCCAGGACCCAATCCGGCCAGCGGGAAACTGATAGATCAAATGGAGGCATCAGGGCTCCTCATATCAACCGCATGACCTGTAATGAAAGGGTTTGCACTCAGTTAATGTTGAGATGTGATCTGACCATAGAATCACCATTGTCCAGCAATCCACGGTGCCCACAGTATTTGAAGGAGGAGAAACTCTGGGGATATAAATCTGGCGGTATCGGGTAGGCCACTGATTGCATATCCTGCCCGATTTTCCTCTCAATGGAAAGAAAAATCAGTCAATATCGGTCAATTGGTGATCCAATATTGCCAGTTTTACACTCCCAAGGTTATACTGTTGAAGGACATTACAGAAATAAGGAGGGGCAAGACCATGGAGGGATAAGAATTTTAAATTTAAGGAACTGGAGGAACAGGAGCCAATATAGATCAACAAGGATAAGAGTGATGAGTGAGCGTGACTTGGTGGGAGAAGTGGGCCCAGATTTGGAAGGAAACAAGTTCAAAGATTTTAGTGAGGAAAGGGAGGTTGGAGATGGACCGTAGTTAGCAGGGACAGAGGGATTGAGCATGAGTTTATTTTGAGGAGGGGGATAATGATAGTGGTTTTAAAAGGGAGGGAGACAGTGCCTGAGAAGAGAAAGCATTTACTATAGCATGGCGCCAAGTAGGGTGGTTAAGTGGTCAGGAAGTGAATGGGAATGGAGTTGAATGAGTAGGAGATAGATTTCATGGATGAGATGAGCTCAGAAAGGGCAGAATCACAGACTTTAGGGCCAGGATAGTAGGAGGACTGGGGACAAAGGGGAGGTTTGCCTTAGTGGGCAAGGGGACAATAGCAGATGAAGAAATACCATGAGCTCCTTGCACTTGTTAGAGCTTAGGGTGGAGGGGCAAAGGGTCTTTATGACCATCCCAATGCTTTCATGGTCATTTCTTCTAGTGCTAACCACAAATTACCACCACATTGAATTAAATTTCACAACTTGAACACTTGACCATATAAATATTATGGACTTGGGTATAGAGGGTATAATTTCAAAGTTTGCAGATGACAGCATGACAGCTTGTGGCCTTCGGGGCTATGGAGAGAGCTGTCCCAGTCCTTGAGGTGGTTTGAAATCCAGTTTGCAGCAGGTGGCAAAGCTCGGTCATTATGTGAGTAGAGTTGGGCAAATTCCCCATAGAAACATAAGAACAGGCCATTCAGCCCCTCGATCCTATTCCACCGTTCAATTAGATCATGGCTGATCTGAACCTCAACCCCATTTACCTGCCTTTGCTCCATATCCCTTGATACCCTTACCTAATAGAAATCTATCGATCTCAGTCCTTAAAGCTCCACAGCCTTTTGGGAGAGAGAAAATTCTAGATTTCCACTACCCTTTGTGTGAAGAAGTGCTTCCTGACATCACCCCTGAACCGCATAGCTCTAACTTTAAGGTAATGCCCCCTTGTTCTGGATTCCCCCACCAGAGGAAATAATTTCTCTGTATCTACCCTATTGGATCCCTTTATTATTTTAAATACCTCAATTAGATCTTCTCTACTCCCAATCCCGCAATCCCATTGTAAGTCCTCTCTCTGACCTGTGCTTCCTTCAAGATGCTGGTAGTAGAGGGCTGCAGAGCCATTCCCAGTGTAAACTGACTGAACTCGGTGTGTGAGTGCACACTTCCTTTCTTTTTTAGGAACTTTCTCTGTTTTTTTTTCTTCTTGTTAAAAAAAAGGCAGAAAATTTCCAACTGGATTAGCTTCCACTGGGTTGATAAAAGGGCAAATTTTCAATAAAATTTCAAAGGAAAGGATACTCATTATTTTTTAATATGTATTGAAATCATATATCTATGAGCCATCATAAATCATAAAATAAAAAATGAAACATCCAATCAGATTTGAGCTGTAATCATGGATAACGACTATAATGAGTGAAGGTGAATCATTTGACCTTTTAACACCACACAGGCAACAGAATAAAACATTATCACTACAGAGACACACAATGGAAATTACAATGCCCTGTGTTGCTTTTGCGTTTACTTGTATAACAACTCATAAAATTACAAAGTATCTACAAAGAGGCACAGCATCCAAAATGCCTGTTACTGTTGCCGTTGACGTAGCTGGAACATTATTGGCAAAAACATTCAAACACATGAGAATGACGAAAAGCACAATCATTACAATGACATAGAAAAAAACCTTTAACCCTTAGACTGTTGGTAGGTCAAGGGAAATTTCCATCTCCTTCGGGTGACCATTTTTGTAGAATTCAGGCAAAGAGAGACAAACTTTCATTGATCCGTTTACCATAAAGATTTTCTGTCTTGGGAATCAAACGTGTGCTTTGATCATTCCTTTGCCTTAATCATCTCTGTGTCTTTATCCCAGTCAGTTAGCTTCATATTTAGAGAGCTAATGAACAAGGCTCATCCTGGCAATCTGAAGTCTGGTTGTTGCTCAGTTTGTTCTGGCGTCATTCACTCTATGCAGCCTTCATTTATAGTCTGCGTTTACCATTGGTTTCATATCAACATTTTTAAAACTTCATTCTTGAGATGTGGGCAATGCTGGCAAGGCCAGCATTTATTGCCCATCACTAGTTGAATGAAAAAGAAAAGAAAGACTTGCATTTATATAGCACCTTTCACAACCTCAGGATGTCCCAGAGTGCTTTACAGCCAATGAAGTATTATTTTTGAAGTGCGGTCACTGTTGTTAAGTTGGAAACATTGCTCTGAGAAGATGGTGATACAAGTGAATGACTTGCTAGGCCACTTCAGAAAGCAATTAAGAGTCATCCATGTTGATGTGGCATTAGAGTTACATATAGGCCACACCAGGTAAGATCGGCAGGTTTCCTTCCCTAAAGGACATTAATGAATCAGTTGGGGTTTTACGACAATCCGACAGATTCATGGTCAGTTTTACTTATACCAGCTTTTTATTTTGAGATTTCTTTCCTAATAAAAGTATATAATTGTGACATTGTCCTTACAGAAATGACCTTGAGACCATTGTTCAGATTATATTCTCTAGAATAGAAGGGTCCTTCAAAACTAATCAGGAAAGGTATTGTTGTGCGTTTTTGCATGGACTGTGAGATTGTTCTTTCTTTCTTTCTTTCTTTCAATAACTGATGGAAAAGGGTTTTTCCCTAAGAATCATTCAGAGTTGAATGCCAAACAGCCTCAACAGTTAAACCTGTTGTTGACTATGAACAAGGAGCATTTGGAACTAAACACCATGGGGGTCATTTTAACTTTTGGCGATAGTGTAAAACAAACAATATCGGCAGCCCGTTATTAACATCTCCCAATTTTCTTCTCCATTGAAATCAATGGAATAGAAAATCAGGTGAGATGTATAATGGACGGCCGATCTGATATTGCCCGTTTTATATTATCACCTATTACAAATTACCCACCGTGTTTCTGCTCGTTAACTACCGATGGTTCTAGAATGGACCAGTCCATTTGTATATTTGCTGAATCTTTTTCATTCATCAAATTGTAGTCTAAATGTGGGACCGTATTCATCAGGAGCAGGCAACACACAGTTCAACTGTTAAACAATTAATCAGACTGGATCTGGGCAAAGCAGCAATTGGGGAGGGTCAATACTGCTACTGCACCAAGCATGAAGTTTCAATTCCACCCCCCACCCCACTTTGCAGTAGGAGGAAAGACAGATGCCGTTATTTGAAGTGCAGATGTTGCTTCAGTTTATGAGCCACTGATCTGAGACAAAGGGAGTGAGGGAAGGGAGAAAGAAGGAATGACAAAATATTGAATAGCACGAGGGAATTACATAGAATTTCATAGAATGTACAGAAACAGGCCATTTAGTCCAATAGATCCATACCAGTGTTTATGCTCCACTTGAGCCTCCTTCCACCCTTCTTCATCTAACCCCATCAACCCCATCATTCTATTCCTTTCTCCCACAAGTGCTTATGGGCTTCCCCTTAAATGCATCTATGCTTGTTGCCTCAACTACTCCTTGTGGTAGCGAGTACACAGTCTAACCACTCTCTGGATAAAGAAGTTTCTCCTGAATGCCCCATTGGATTTATTAGTGACTATCTTATATTTAAGGCCCCTAGTTCTGGTCTCCCCTGCAAGTGTAAACATCTTCTCTACGTCTACCCTTTGACAGTCTTGAAGACCTCTATTAGGTCACCCTTCAGTCTTCTCTTTTCTAGAGAATAGAACTCCACCCTGTTCAATCTTCCCTGATGGGAGCAAACTCTCAGTTCTGGTATCATCCTAATAAATCTTTTTTGCACCTTCTCCACTGCCTCTATAGCCTTTTTATAATATGGCGACCAGAACTGTTCACAGTACTCCAAGTGTGGTCTAACCAAGGTCCTATCCAAGTTGAACGTAACTTCCCTGCTTTTCAATTCTATCCCTCTAGAAACCAACCCCAGTGCTTTGTTTGCTTTTTTTAAAGGCCTTACTAACCTGCATCTCTACTTTTAGTGATTTTTGTATCTGTAGCCCCAGATCCCTCTGCTCCTCAGTCTTAGGATACGGGTTAGGACATTTAGGACTGAGATGAGGAGAAATTTCTTCACTCAGAGGGTGGTGAACCTGTGGAATTCTCTACCACAGAAGGCTGTGGAGACCAAGTCACTGAATATATTTAAGAAGGGGCTAAATAGATTTTTAGACACAAAAGGCATCAAGGGGTATGGGGAGAGAGCGGGAATATGGTATTGGGATAGAGGATCAGCCATGATCATATTGAATGGCGGAGCAGGCTTGAAGGGCCGAATGGCCTACTCCTGCTCCTATTTTCTATGTTTCTATGTTTCCTCTATCCCATTTAGACTTTTATTTTCTAAGGAGTATGTGTCCTCCTTGTTCTTCCTACCAAAATGTATCACCTCACTTATTTATATTGAAATTCATTTGCCAATTACACACCCATTTTGCAAGTAAATTAATGCCTTCCTCTATTTTGTCGCAGTCCTCCTCAGTATTAACTATACCCCCCAATTGGTGTCGTCCCCAAATTTTGAAATTGTACTTCCGATTCCCAAGTCCAAATAGTTTGTGTAAATGGTGAACAACAGTGGTCCAAGCACCGATCCTTGTGGAACACCACATCACACCTTTTTATTACACCTTTGAGTAAGGATTCCATTATCTTTCCTACCACCGACGTTAAGCTAATTGGTCTTCAGTTCCCTGGACTTACTCTATCCCCCTTTTTAATTATAAGAATCACATTAGTTATCCACCAGCCTTCTGGCACTTTTCCCTTTTCTAATGAATTTTTATATACATGTAATAGTGCGTCTGCTATCTCCTCCCTAATTTCTTTTAATATGCGTGGATGTAATCCATCCAGACCAAGGGTTTTATCCTTTCTAAGTATGATTAGTTTATCAATTATCTCCCCCTTTCTATCTTAAATGCCCACCATGTTAGTTCCCTAGTAAATACTGAGACAAAGTAATTATTTAATATTTCTGCCATTTCGCTGTCATTACCTGTGATTTTCACTTCATTTTATTCCCCTTTCCTTCAACCACCTATCAAACCTAATCTTATTTGGTCTACATTCCAAAAAATTGGAGTCAGGATTGAGTGGTATGTATCTGAATGCACAAAGTATTTGCACAACAAAATTGGAGAGTTAGAAGCATTAATTAACTATGGAGGGATGTGATATCGCTGCTCTAAAGGAGATGTGGTTTAAATATGAACTAGATATTCCTGGTTATAACATTTTCAGGAGAGGAAAGGGATGATATGCTATCATCACTAGTACAAAACAGTAATATCACTCTTCACAAAAAGTCTTGCTGATGAAATTTTAGAGCCAGGAACACCATCAGTGCCTGGTGGCCCTGGGGGATCAATATGATCTTTACCACCGGGCACAACAATAGGACCCTGAGTATGAAGAAAAATTAAGTAAATGAAAGATGTATCAACAGACTAGTGTTATATTTTTCACTATATAGAAATTACAACAGGTTATTTGGCCCAACCAGTCTATGTTAGTGCTTATCCTCCACATAAACTATAGTCCTAATCCCATGTGCCTGCTTTGTTCCCACATCCTTTTATTCCCCTTTCCTTCTACCACCTGTCAAACCTATTGTTAAATGTTGACATGGGGGGTGATTTTAAACCCAAAGAACGGGTGGTTTGGGAGCTGAAAGCAGTTGTTTTTTTGGGTCGCGATTGCAAAATATTTGGACTTGGCGTTCCCAGTGGGAAGCCTGTACTTTTCCACGCCGACATTAAACACGGAAATAAAGCTGGGTTGCGGTCGCGACCCAAAAAACAACTGTTTTCGACTCCCGCCCATTCTTGGGGTTTAAAATCACCCCCATGGTCTCTGCTTCAATCACTAACTCTGGAGGTGCATTTCACAGTCTCATAACCTGTTGTGTAAAAAATACTTCTCCTGGTCTCTGTTCTAAATCTCTTGCATAGAATCATAGAATCATAGAATCATAGAAGTTACAACATGGAAACAGGCCCTTCGGCCCAACATGTCCATGTCGCCCAGTTTATACCACTAAGCTAGTCCCAATTGCCTGCACTTGGCCCATATCCCTCTATACCCATCTTACCCATGTAACTGTACAAATGCTTTTTAAAAGACAAAATTGTACCCGCCTCTACTACTGCCTCTGGCAGCTCGTTCCAGACACTCACCACCCTTTGAGTGAAAAAATTGCCCCTCTGGACCCTTTTGTATCTCTCCCCTCTCACCTTAAATCTATGCCCCCTCGTTATAGACTCCCCTACCTTTGGGAAAAGATTTTGACTATCTACCTTATCTATGCCCCTCATTATTTTATAGACTTCTATAAGATCACCCCTTAACCTCCTACTCTCCAGGGAAAAAAGTCCCAGTCTATCTAACCTCTCCCTATAAGTCAAACCATCAAGTCCCGGTAGCATCCTAGTAAATCTTTTCTGCACTCTTTCTAGTTTAATAATATCCTTTCTATAATAGGGTGACCAGAACTGTGCATTTAATCTTATATTTATGTCCTGTTGTTCTAGACTCCTCAACCACTGGAAACAGTCTTTTTCTATTCGCTGTCAATTTCAAATTGTGATTAAGAGATGGAGGAGAGAGGTTAGGAGAAATTTCATTTGGAGTGGATTGTTGGAATGTGGAATGCTTTACCAAAAGGAGTAGTTGACACAGAGATTATTGCTTTTAAAGGAAAATTGGATAAATATTTAAAGCAATGAAAGATACAAGGCTTTGGGGAGAAAACAGGGCGATGGATTTTTTTTGGATTGCTCCAGCAAAGACATAATGGGCCAAATGGCCTCTTTCTCTGTTATAAACTTCTGTCATTCTATGCTATTTTGCACAGTTATAGTGAGCGAAATATGTGCAGATGTACAATAGTGCATAAAAAGTCCCACCATCCAAACAGTAATAGTTGGGTTATGATGGCATTGGCATCAGGCTATGACTCGTGCTTTCCTGCATACTTTGATATGTTAGTAGGAGGCTAGGCTTGTTTATTCAATTTAGTGATAATATGTGCTGTTATGTGAGAGAGCACTGTTCTTTGGATATATGAAAATAATCTGGATTTTTTTGGTTTGGCAATTGAAACTTGTACTTCTGATTGCATCAAATCCTAATATATTTGGCTTGAATAGCTTGTTCAGTACTAGATATGAGATAATAGCCTTCTATTGTAGGTCACAGTCACTGCAAGTTCTGTCACTAAGCATGGTTGATTTGATGATAAACAACACTGTTTTGAATTTGTCTTCCTCTATACAGATCAAGTTTTAACAACTAACATTAATCCATCATTGTATGAACAGAGAACCATACATGTACCAGTGAGATAATCCCATGAGACAGAACAAGCTTCCTTTAAATCGCTTATATATGCATTGATTTTTATGATTTAAACTTACAACAGAAAGTTAAAAACTGCTTTGCATAAATTATAGTAGCTGACTTGAGGTTTTTGTAGGTAAGTAACTAGACAAGCAACAACTATAATTGACAGTTTGATAGTCTTAGCAGAAGAAGCACCGGCCTCCAAATCTTATCAGGAAAAGCATTTGACACTTAAACATGTCTGCTCACATTGTCCAGAGTTTGCCATTACTAGGTCTTATTGCCAAATGGATTTTTTCATGGCATTGGATAAATCTCATTTCATAGGGAATTGGTTGGGGAGGATAAGGGAAATTGTTATGAAGAATATCGAGGATGTTCCCGATGGCTGGGGAGTCCAGAAACAGGGGTCACAGTCTCAGGATACGGGGTATGCCATTTAGAACCGAGATGAGGAGAAATTTCTTCACTCAGAGGGTGGTGAACCTGTGGAATTCTCTACCACAGAAGGCAGTGGAGGCCAAGTCATTAGATGTATTCAAGAAGGAGATAGATATATTTCTTAATGCTAAAGGGATCAAGAGATATGGGGAAAAAGCGGGACCAGGATATTGAGTTAGACGATCAGCCATGATCATTTTGAATGGCGGAGCAGCCCGAAGGGCCGAATGGCCTACTCTTGCTCCTATTTTCTATGTTTCTATGTTTCTATTTTACCGTGTTTATCCCTTAGTGGCCCTAACCCTATCCTGTTTTTTTCTTTTGTTATTTATGTGACTATAGAATACTTTATTATTTCTTTTTATATTCCTTGATAATTTAATTTCATAATTTCTCTTTGCCTTCCTAATTGTTTTTTTGACTTATTTCCTAACCTTTTCATATTCCCTTTTGTCATCCTCTCGTTTGTTGTCTATGTGATTAATGTATGCCTGTTTCTTTTGTTTCAAATTTGCCCTTATTTCTTTATTCATCCATAATGTATCATTACTGGCTAGTTTGTTCTTTCTTTTTAGTGGGATATATTTCTCCTGGACTCTATTGATCACCGTTTTAATTGTTTCCCACTGCTGTTCTATTTTTTTGTAAGTAAAGTTTTCCAGTTTATTTTCCCTAGTTCTATTCTCATCCCCTTAAAATCATTTTTTTCCCCAATTTATTACTTTGGTCTTTGTCCTACTTATGTCCTTCTCAATCGTTACCTTAAACCTTATTATATTGTGATCACTACTGCCTAGATATTCCCCTATACTTTTTTCTCTTATCTGTTCTGGTTCATTTCCCATTACTAGATTCAGCAGTGCTTCCTCTCTTGTTGGATTCTTTACATACTGGTTCCTGCTTACATAAAAGAGTCCTGCACACATTGTAAATCTCCATTCCCCTTTCCCCTTTCCCTACCTCTTCTTGCCAGTTCATTTGGGGATGGTTAAAGTCTCCCATGATTATTATTCTATGTCCTTTACTCATTTCAGTATTTGCTTACATATTTCTTCCTCCACCTCCTTTCCACTATTAATGTGATCGATTCCTTCTTATCTTTTATTCCAATCCATGTGGATTCTGTTTCTATCATTCTGTTAGTTATGTCCCTCTTTTCTACTGCCATTATGTTATCTCCAATTAGTATAGCTAATTCTTCTTCCTTCCTACCCTTTCTGATTATATTATAACCTCCAATATCTAGTAGCCAGTCCTGTTCTTTATGTAGCCATTTTTCAGTTATTCCCACTACATCTGGTTCCTCACTACGGATTATTGCCTCCAGATCCCCTGTTTTATTTTGGACGTTGTGTACACTTCTGTACAGGCAGTGTAATTCATCTTTAATAGTTGTTCCTTTTATTTTAATTTTAACAGTCATTTTATACTTCTGTTTTATAGCTGTTTTTGTTTCTTACCATTTATGTTATCTTTATTCCTTACCCTGGTCTGACTTTACACTCATCTCCTGTTTCTTTTATCTTTAGGCTTTTGTTATTGCTTTCAGATCCCTCCCCCCATTTTGCTAGTTTAAAGTCTTATTCACCACCTTATTTATCCTTTTCGCTAGGACTCAGGTCCCATTCTGGTTCAGGTGGAGCCTGTCCCAGTGGTACAGGTCCTTCCTGTCCCAGTATTGGTGCCAGTGTCCCCTGAAATAGAACCCCCCTCCTTCCCACATCAGTCTTTCAGCCACGTGTTCACCTTTCTAAGCTGCCTATCCCTACGCCAATTAGCACATGGCTTGGGTAGTAATCCTGAAATTCCCACCCGTGCGACCCTGCTTATTAATTTAGTTCCTAGCTTCTGATATTCCCTTAGCAGGACCTCCTCCTTGTACTTCCTTATATCATCGGTGATGACATGGACCGTGAAAACTGGATCCTCCCCCTCCCTTTCCAAGTTCGTCTCCAGTTGCTCTGAGATGTCCTTTACCCTTGCACCAGGTTGGCAACACACCCCCCTGGAGTCTCAGTTGTGATTGCAGAGGGCGCTATCTATCCCCTGATTATAGAATCCCCTATGACTACAACCTTTCTATTCTGATCCACCCCCTCCTTGGACTGCCTCATGCTCCATAGTGCCATGGTTAGCATTCTGGGCATCCTTCCTGCAGCCTTTATCCTTTTCCTCAAAGGTATCAAGTACCTCATACCTGTGGGACAGGACCAGTGCCTGCGGGACCTCCTTCTCTATCTCTCCTAGGTTTCCACTACCCTGCTGACTAACAGTCACATTCTCCCCTTCCAGCACCTGTGCTTTCCTCTGAGGTGTGAATGTACTCTGGAGAAGACTATCTCGACATTCCTCCCCCTCCCTTATGTGCCGGAGTGTCTCTAACTCGTCCTCCAGCTCAAAGACTCTGAGCCAGAGTGACTCAAGCCAAAGACATTTATTGCAGATGTGGCAATCCGGGACATACTCGCTATCCACAATCTCCCACACATTACAGTCCTGACACACAGTCTGTACTGCCATTTCTAGTTTTTATTTATTTATTTATTATCAGTAGTTTATTTCTAGCACTAATAGAATCACTTGAGATCTAGATTATAATTAGTAACTGAATTTAGCTTGATTTCGAAATAGTTAGTAATTACTTAGTCTTTATTTTATGTGTTCTTTTAATTTAAATTTTAAAAGTTGATGGATTAGTTTATAGTCCCTTGGTTTAAATCACTTAGCAACTCCTTCCCCCTCTGCACCTAATTCCCACACTCACCAAATTCCCAGTTGAAAGAGCTCACTATGTTAGCAATTCACTCTGTTGGAAGTTCACTCTTTGTCCTTACCAAGCTTTGTGCTCAAGTTCAGAATAAAAGAAGGAAAGTGAGCACGAGAGACACAAGAAGAGGTGAAATGAAAGAAAAGGTAGAAATAGAATGAGAAAAAGAGGAGAGAGGAAATGAAAGAGATGGAGAGGGAAAAAGAAATAAGGAATGAAGCAAGGCAGGGAGAAAGGGAATAAGAGGGATAAAAAAGAGAAGGAAAGAGAGATAAGGACAGAGTGTGAGGGAGACAGGGTAAGAGAAATGTGAGAAAACTGGAATAGTAGTGGGAGAGGGTAGAATGAGACAAGAGAGAGGTGGAATGGGAAAGTGAAGCATTGGAAGAGAGAGAGAATAAGAGAGTACAATCGAGATTTCGAGCAAATTGTTGGAAACAAAACAGATTAGGTGGTCATTTATCTCATTGTGGGACCTTGCTGTGCATAAATTGGCTGTCGTGTTTACTCATATAACAACCGTGACTAGACTTCTAAAATGATCCATTGGCTGTGAAGTGCTTTAGCATATCCTAAGGATGTGAGAGGCACTATATAAATGCAGTTGTTTCCTTCTTTTACAGTGTACCAGTAAACTGCAAAACTCCGCTTTCAATATGGAGTACAGATCGGATAATTGGGCACAGAAGTCACCCAATGTGCAGTCCTCCCCATTTTCCAGCCATTTATTTTAATGGGACTGTCCCTCGGCAAGACTTGATTTATATTTAGAAAACGTCGCTCTTTGTTGATGTCCAATTTTCTTTCTGATTCAGGCTTTAAAAGGTTTGCCAGTTGGTTGGAATGCAAGAAATCAACTCTGACTTAAAAATTATGGAAGATATTTGGCCCTCCAGCAAGGATAGATACATACACTTGTATGTTTTACTGCTGTTCTGACATTTGCCCTGAAGGAGGCTACATACAATTGAAAGATCTTTGTCTTCACTGTCACTGAAGGATTATTAGTCAGGATATTTTGAATTAGTCACTCGGACCTTCCTCAGCTGTGAAAACTTTTAAATGTCAGGTTGAGGAGGAATTGTTTGCTGAGAACAGTGATCTTATCTTGAGACAAGAGATGAAGGTGCCGAGGTCTCCGTAACGTAGTCTGTCATTGTCACTGGAAGCGATCGATTCAATGTCACGAGCTTTGGATCTAATCTTTTCACTGCCATGATTTTGATTTGTAGTTTTGACTGTTTTGCTTCTAAGACACTTTGATCAACATTTCTTCTGTGTTTAATTTACCATCACCGAATCCCCCACAATCCATATCATGGGGGTCACCATCTACCAGAAGCTTAACTGGGCCAGCCACATAAATACTGTCGCTATAAGAGCAGGTCAGAGGCTGGGTATTCTGCAGTGACTGACTCCCTCCTGATCCCCCAAAGCCTTTCCACCATCTACAAGGCACAAGTCAGGAGTGTGATGGAATACTCTCCATTTGCCTGGATGAGTGCAGCTCCAACAACACTCGAGAAGCTCGACACCATCCAGCACAAAGCAGCCCGCTTGATTAGCACCCCATCCACCACCTGAAACATTCACTCCCTCCACCACCAGCGCACTGTGGCTGCAGTGTGTAGCATCTACAAGATGCACTGCAGCAACTCGCCAAGGCTTCTTCGACAGGGAAAACCACCACCTGCACGTTCTCCTCCAAGTCACACACAATCCTGACTTGGAAATATATCGCCGTTCCTTCATCGTCGCTGAGTCAAAATCCTGGAACTCCCTACCTAACAGCACTGTGGGAGAACCTTCACCACATAGACTGCAGCGGTTCAAGAAGGCGGCTCACCACCACTTTCTCAAGGGCAATTAGGGATGGGCAATAAATGCTGGCCTTGTCAAAAAAATTGAGAAATAATCAAATTAAATAAAAGACAAAAGGGAAAAGTAAAAAAAAATTTAAATTTTTAATTTATAAAAAACATTTTTTTTTAATGACCAAAAACTATTAAAATAAGGAGTAATGAGACTCCATGTTTTTAAAAGTTAATTTTTAGTTGTTTGGCAGTCACTAAGACTTACCATGCTATTAAAACTCAGTTTAGGCCTGGTATTTTTCAGCCTACCTGTTTTATGACGATATTAGTTACTTTCCAGCTGGGCAGATGAGCAAGTTGGTGCTGGTCCATTGTTTCCATTGATTCCAGCCGGCAATATGCCTTTAATTCAAAGCTGTCATATCGCCAGCGAACCAGGAGTAGCAAATTCCGTATTTCCGTGCTTCACTGCGCACGTGCGAACGCTGGAACTTGCTTCTCGATTTTGCCACTAACAACGATGAGCACTATTCATAGAATCATAGAATCATGGAATGGTTACAGCACAGAAGGAGGACATTCGGCCTGTCATGGCCATGCTGGCTCTATGCAAGAGCAATCCAGCTAGTCCCACTCCCCTGCCCTTTCCCCGTAGCCCTGAAAATGTTTTCCTTTCAAGTACTAATCCAATTCCCTTTTGAAAGCCACGATTGAATCTGCCTCCACCATCCCCCACCCCCCACCCCCGCCACCTCAGGCAGTGCATTCAAGATCTTAACCATTCGCTGTGTAAAAAAGTTTTTCCTCATGTCGCCTTTGGTTCTTTTCCCAATCACCTTAAATCTATGTCCTCTGGTTCTTGACCCTTCCATCAATGGGAACAGTTTCTCTCTTACTACTCCGTCTAGACCCCACATGATTTTCAACACCTCTATCAAATCTCCTCTCAACCTTTTCTACTCTAAGGAGAACAACCCCAGCTTCTCCAGTCTATCTATGTAACTTAAGTCCTTCATCCCTGGAACCATTCTAGTAAATCTCTTCTGCACCCTCACTAAGGACTTCACATCCTTCCCAAAGTGCAGTGCCCAGAAATGGACACAATACTCCAGTTGTGGCTGAACCAGTGTTTTATAAAGGTTAAACTTAGCGTCCTTGCTTTTGTATTCTATGCCTCTGTTTATAAAGCCCCAGGATCCCGTATGCTTTTTTAACCGCTTTCTCAACCTGCCCTGCCACCTTCAATGATTTGTGCACATATACCCCCAGACCTCTCTGTTCCTGCACCCCTTTTAGAATTGTACCCTTTAGTTTATATTGCCTTTCCTTGTTCTTCCTACCAAAATGTATCACTTCACACTTCTCTGTGTTAAATTTCCATCTGCCACATGTCTGCCCATTTCACTAGCCTGTCTATGTCCTCTTTTAGCCTATCACTATCCTCCTCAATGTTCACTACACTTCCAAGTTTTGTGTCATCTGCAAATTTTGAAATTGTGCCCTGTACACCCAAATCCAAGTCATTAATATATATCAAAAAAAGCAGTGGTCCTGGTACCGAACCCTGGGGAACACCACTGTATACCTTCCTCCAGTCTGAGAAACAACCATTCACCACTACTCTCTGTTTCCTGTCACTTAACCAATTTCGTATCCATGCTGCCACTGCCATTTTTATTCCATGGGCTTCAACTTTGATGACAAGCCTATTATGCATCACTTTATCAAACTCCTTTTGAAAGTCCATATACACCACATCAACAGCATTGCTCTCATCAACCCTCTTCTTACCTCATCAAAAAACTCAATCAAGTTAGTTAAACACGATTTGCCTTGAACAAATCTGTGCTGGCTATCCTTAATTAATCCACACTTGTCCAAGTGACTATTAACTTTGTCCTGGATTATCATTTCTAAAAGTTTCCCCACCACCGAGGTTAAACTGATTGGCCTGTAGTTGCCAGGTTTATCCTTACACCCTTTTTTGAACAAGGGTGTAACACTTGCAATTCTCCAGTCCTCTGGCACCACCCCGTATCTAAAGATGTTTGAAAGATTGTGGCCAGTACCTCTGAATTTCCACCCTTACTTCCTTCAGCAACCTAGGATGCTTCCCATCCGGACCAGGTGACTTATCTACTTTAAGTACAGCTAGCCTTTCAATACCTCCTCTTTATCAATTTTTAGCCCATCCAGTATCTCAGCTACCTCTTTTACTGTGACTTTGGCAGCATCTTCTTCCTTGGTAAAGACAGATGCAAAGTACTCATTTATTACCTCAGCCATGCCCTCTACCTCCACGCGTAGATCTCCTTTTTGGTCCCTAATCGGTCCCACCCCTCCTTTTGCCAACTGTTTACTGTTTACATGCATATAGAAGACTTCTGGATTCCCTTTTATGTTAGCCACCAGTCTATTCTCATACTCTCTCTTTGCCCCTCTTATTTTCTTTTTCACTTCCCCTCTGAACTCTCTGTTGAGCTCACCATTCTGTTTTAAGCAATCTCTGGGTCCACATAATCGAGGTCGTCGCTTCAGTGCCACACTGATGGAGTGTTGCCTTGTTGGTGGCCCCGTCTTTCAGATGAGATGTTAAATATTGCACATTGAACTGACCTCTGCCTGTGCAGGAGGAGGTAAAACATTTCACGGCAACATTTGAAGAAGAGCAGGGAGTTCTCCCGATGTCCTGGCCAATATTCCTCCCTCATACAGTCCGACCAAAAACAGACTAACTGTTTGTGGGATGTTGCTGCATGCAATATTGTTATAGGAACATAGGAACAGGAGTAGGCCATTCAGCCCCTCGTGCCTGCTCCGCCATTTGATAAGATCATGGCTGAACTGTGATCTAACTCCATATACCTGCCTTTGGCCCATATCCCTTAATACCTTTGGTTGCCAAAAAGCCAACTATCTCAGATTTAAATTTAGCAATTGAGCTAGTAACAATTGCCGTTTGTGGAAGAGAGTTCCAAACTTCTACCGCCCTTTGTGTGTAGAAATGTTTTCTAATCTCACTCCTGAAAGGTCTGGCTCTAATTTTTAGATTGTGTCCCCTACTCCTAGAATCCCCAACCAACGGAAATAGTTTCTCTCTATCCACCCTATCTGTTCCCCTTAATATCTTGTAAACTTTGATCAGATCACCCCTTAACCTTCGAAACTCCAGAGAATACAACCCCAATTTGTGTAATCTCTCCTCGTAACTTAACCCTTGAAGTCCGGGTATCATTCTAGTAAACCTACGCTGCACTCCCTCCAAGGCCAATATGTCCTTCCGAAGGTGCAGTGCCCAGAACTGCTCACAGTACTCCAGGTGCGGTCTAACCAGGGTTTTGTATAGCTGCAGCATAACTTCTGCCCCCTTGTACTCTAGTCCTCTAGATATAAAGGCCAGCATTCCATTAGCCTTATTGATTATTTTCTGCACCTGTTCATGACACTTCAATGATCTATGTACCTGAACCCCTAAGTCCCTTTGGACATCCACTGTTTTTAACTTTTTACCATTTAGAAAGTACCCTGTTCTATCCTTTTTTGATCCAAAGTGGATGACCTCACATTTGCCTACATTGAATTCCATTTGCCACAGTTTTGCCCATTCACCTAATCTATCAATATTGCTTTGTAATTTTATGTTTTCATCTGCACTGCTTACAATGCCACCAATCTTTGTGTCATCGGCAAACTTAGATATGAGACTTTCTATGCCTTCATCTAAGTTGTTAATAAATATTGTGAATAATTGAGGCCCCAAGACAGATCGCTGCGGGACTCGACTAGTCAACTCCTGCCAATGTGAGCACCTACCCATTATCCCTATTCTCTGTCGCCTTTCGCTCAGCCAACTTCCTAACCAAGTCCGTACTTTCCCCTCGATTCCATGGGCTTCTATCTTAGCTAACAGTCTCTTATGTTGGACTTTATCAAATGCCTTCTGGAAGTCCATATAAATAACATTCATTGACATTCCCCTGTCCACTACTTTAGTCACCTCTTCAAAAAATTCAATCAGGTTTGTCAGGCACGACCTACCTTTCACAAATCCATGCTGTCTCCCTCTGATTAACTGAAAATTCTTGAGGTGTTCAGTCACCCTATCCTTAATTATAGACTCCAATATTTTCCCCACAACAGATGTTAGGCTAACTAGTCTATAATTCCTTGGTTTCCCCCTCTCTCCTTTCTTAAAAAGCGGAGTGACATGTGCAATTTTCCAATCTAGAGGGACAGTTCCTGAATCTAGAGAACTTTGAAAGATTATAGTTAGGGCATCTGCAATGTGCTTACCTAACTATATTCTTATCTGTTATCTATTATAATCTTATCTATTATCTCCAGAATGCTAATGGATTCAGTAGATTTCCATCGCTATCCACAGGGAGCTGAGTGGCACAGGGGTTTAGATACTGGCCTTTCGCCTCTGGGTTCAATCTAGCCCAGATTGATGAGATGAAGGTCTCTCTGTCTGTTAATGTTCCAAAGTGAAAAGAGTTTGTGCAGTTTGTGCAGTCTCAATCCAAGTTTCTCTTGGGCATAAACTTCCCCCAATTCTGGAACTGACAATTTCGCAACTAATGGTGCTTGAAAAATTGTTGCTATTTTCATTAGAACGGAGGAGATTAAGAGTTGATTTGATTGGCGTGTATAATTATGAAGGAATGGGGCAGAGTAGATAGAAACAGAGGCCCCGATAATAATGGAGAAGCGGGGTGGGAGCAGGGAGCGGGGGGAAGTTTAGTGTCCGGGAAGCCCAACAATATGGGTTCTCCGGAGGTCCTGCCGAATTTAACAGCAGGACCCGATTTAAATTTTTTGAATCCATTTCCCGGCCGCAACCAGCCAGATTGAGAGGGTGGCTGGCTGTCGGGTGGGTAAGCCTGTGGCACCAGGCTGCAGCTGAGGAGGAAGGGAGGGAGGGAAGGAGCTGAGTCGCACATCGGGGGTTGGGGGGGGAGTCAGAGATCGCGGGCCGGACATCGATGGAGAGGGGGTTGTCGGACATTGGGGTGGGGGAGTCGGACATCGGGGGCTGGGGAGGAGTCGGCGATCGTGGGTCGGACATCGGTTGGGAGGCAAGTTGGAGATCGGGGGTGTCGAACATTGGGGGTCAGACATCGGGGGGAAGTGAGCCGGACATCAGGGTGAGGTGAGTCGGAGATCGGGGGTTAGTCGGACATCGGGAGGAATCGGAGATCGGGGGGTAGTCGGAGATCGGGGGAGATGAGTCGGAGATCGGGGGGTAGTCGGAGATCGGGGGTTAGTCGGACATCGGGAGGAGTCGGAGATCGGGGGATGATCGGACATCGGGAGGAGTCGGAGATCGGGGGGTAGTCGGAGACCGGGGGAGATGAGTCGGAGATCGGGGGGTAGTCGGACATCGGGGGTTGTCAGAGATCGGGGGCAGGTGAGTCGGACATCGGGGGAGATGAGTCGGAGATCAGGGGGGTAGTCGGACATCGGGAGGAGTCGGAGATCGGGGGGTAGTCGGAGATCGGGGGGAGTCGGAGATCGGGGGAAGGGGAGTCGGACATCGGGGGAGATGAATCGGAGATCGGGGGTAGTCGGAGATCGGGGG
The DNA here is from genome assembly GCF_035084215.1 of Heptranchias perlo. NCBI lineage: Eukaryota > Metazoa > Chordata > Chondrichthyes > Hexanchiformes > Hexanchidae > Heptranchias > Heptranchias perlo. Next base: position 99,776,245 of record NC_090328.1, on the reverse strand, counting down.
GAGTCAGAGATCGGGGGGTAGTCGGAGATCGGGGGGAGTCAGAGATCGGGGGGAGGGGAGTCGGATATCGGGGGAGATGAGTCGGAGATCGGGGGGTAGTCGGACATCGGGGGGAGTCGGAGATCGGGGGGAGGGGAGTCGGACATCGGGGGAGATGAGTCGGAGATCAGGGGGGTAGTCGGACATCGGGAGGAGTCGGAGATCGGGGGGAGTCAGAGATCGGGGGGAGGGGAGTCGGATATCGGGGGAGATGAGTCGGAGATCGGGGGGTAGTCGGAGATCGGGGGGTAGTCGGAGATCGGGGGAGTCAGAGATCGGGGGGAGGGGAGTCGGACATCGGGGGAGATGAGTCGGAGATCGGGGGGTAGTCGGACATCGGGGGGAGTCGGAGATCGGGGGGAGGGGAGTCAGACATCGGGGGGAAGTTGTCTTTGGCCTGGCTGGAGATATCTCACAGACCTGTGCTGTTTTTCTATGAATCTGTTGCCTACTTTATTCACTCTGGAGATATGCAGATGACGGTTGCTATGGTTTTCTTTAGCTTCCTCAGGAAATTTCTGTTCTGAGCTGCAAAGCAAAGTAAGGATCCATTTGTTGCCATGGAATTGTAGACTTCCATTTTGATCAGTGGTTTAGATTGCCATGGATAGATCAAGCCCACTGTGATTTGACAGCTGACACTGGTGTGGACAGCAACAAGATCTGTTTATAAGCATGTCTGCATCAATCGTTCACCACAAAAATTATGAAACAGTATAAATTCATGACAGACTCAAACTGTCAACCTCAAGACACTCTGAAGCAGCTATTAATTCACCCTGAAAATGTTTTAGTGAGCAGAGGTGCCAGCCTTGGCTGAAGCACTTTTTACAACCTCAGGACATCCCAAAGCGCTTCACATCCATTGAAGTACTTTTGAAGTGTAGTCACTGTTGTAATGTAGGCAAACTCAAAGCCAATTTGCACACAGCAAGGTCCCACAAACAGCAATGAGATAAATGGTCAGATAATCTGTTTTTTTTGGTGGTGTTAGTTGAGGGATGAATGTTGGCCAGGGCACCAGGAGAACTTCCCTGCTTTTCCTCAGGAAATGCTCGGGATCTTTTACATCTACCTAAGTGGGAAGATTGGGTCTCAGTTTAACATTTCATTTGAAAGACGGCACCTCCGACAATGCAGCACTCCCTCAGTACTGCACAGAAGACTGAAGTGCCAGCCTAGATTATCTGCTCAAGTCTGGAGTGAGGCTCAAATCCACAAACATCGTGACTCAGAGGAAAAGGAGCTACCACTGAGCCAAGGCTGACACTCGGAGCTTCTTGTGCTGAGAAGCATTCACATTGGCCTGGGGAAACTTTGCATCCTGGACTCTTCCACTATCCCAACAGAAAGAGGAAGCACAACCGTGAGAACCTAAAAAGGAAAAACCACCCTTATAATTACAAAACTCTTACGTGGATGATTCTAGGAGCTCCAAAACATAAGTGTCCAGTTCTAACTCATAGGGGGTGATTTTAGGGGGAAATTGTGGGTGCGTCGGGGGTGGGCTGGCTCTGAAAATCACGGAATTCCCTTTTGAGTTCGTAAGCCGGCTCCAACCCGCCGACTTCCAAGTTTCCCAGGGACCCACCTGTGTTTTCAGGTCGCACCAGCAATTAAAGCTGGGGGGATGACAGTTAAAGAGCCAAATGTACCTCATTGAGGCACTTAGGGCACTTTACCTGTGACAGATGAAGTAATTGTAATGATTTTTAACTTACCTGGGCGGCTTGCCCACTGCTTCTGATTGACGCCTGATGAAACGGATCAGGGAAAAAGAAACTAAATAAAGTACATCAAAAACCATAGACAGAAGTGAAAACCCAAAATGAACCTACCGTTGCACCCTGCTCTCATGTCCCCCGCTTCACTCCCCCCCACCCCCCACCCCGGTATCCACCCAATGCCCCCCTCTTCACCCCACCGATGTCTTCGGAATGTCACACTCTTCACCCCCCCCCCCACTGACATCTCACTCTTCACCCCCGATCTTCCCCTCTCCCCCCGATCTTCCCCTCTCCCCCTGATCTTCCCCTCTCCCCCCGATCTTCCCCTCTCCCCCCGATCTTCCCCACTCCCCCCGATCTTCCCCTCTCCCCCCGACTTTCCCCTCTCCCCCGAACTTCCCCACTCCCCCCGACCTTCCCCTCTCCCCCCGATCTTCCCCACTCCCCCCCGATCTTCCCCTCTCCCCCCGATCTTCCCCACTCCCCCCCGATCTTCCCCTCTCCCCCCGATCTTCCTCACTCCCCCCCGATCTTCCCCTCTCCCCCCCGATCTTCCCTTCTCCCCTCAATCTTCCCCTCTCCTCCCCCCCCCCCCTGATCCCCTCTCTCCCCAATCTTCCTCCTCCCCTCCCGATCTTCCCCCCCCCACCCCGGTCTTCCAGTCCAGCGCCGGATTTTCCACCCTCCCCCCCCCCCACCCCCCCCCCCCGGTCTTCCAGTCCAGCGCCAGGTGAAATCTCGCTGTCTCTCTTTCTCGCCCCCTCCCCTCACGTTGCAGCTCCTGACGGCAACCAGCCTTCACCCCCCCCCCCCCACTGCCAACCCGCCACCATTGTAAAATCGAGCCCATAATATCACGTTTATATCGTTTAACATATAATTACCATTGGAACAGTCTATTTGGTCTGATTAATTACACCATGGACAATGTGTAGAAAGTTGAACTCAGCCAGATGGGCTGTAAATTGAAAATTATATCTCTTTTTTAAAGTTAAAAGCTGATATTAAGAAACGTATAAACTGTTCATTTGTACACAGCTGCAAGGTGATGCACTATTCTTTCCCTTTTAAAAGATGTTTTTGTTTGTTCAGAAATACTTAATATAATTAAAAATAAATGTTTCCCAATCTTTTTTTGCCCATGGAATACGAGGCATACCTTGGCCAGATCAAATTATCAGTTCAAATAAATAAACTGCATGAAAAATTTCTTAGATACTTTCAATGCAGAGAAATGTGCAACTAAATTACTCCAGACCATGCCAAGCTGAAGACCTGAATGCCTCTTCACTTCATTTTGAACCATTGTGGTAAATTGTTCCTTGCAAAAAGCAAAATAAAATCCTACTGTTATCATTGTTCATGTGAACTGAATCCTTAATATAATTATAACATCCCTGACATCCCAAAAACATAGTCTGCCGTTCTAAATCATTGAAGGAAGGAAGGAAAGAAAGAAAGACTTGCATTTATAAAGCGCCTTTCATGATGTCCCAAAGTGCTTTAACATAAGAGCATAAGAAATAGGAGCAGGAGCAGGCCATACGGCCCCTCGAGCCTGCTCCACCATTCAATCAGATCATGACTGATCTTCGACCTCAACTCCACTTTTCTGCTCGATCCCCATATCCCTTGATTCCCCTAGAGTCCAAAAATCTATCTATCTCAGCCTTGAATATATTCAATGACTCAGCATCCCTCTGGGGTAGAGAGTCACAATCCTCTGCGTGAAGAAATTCCTCCTCATCTTAGTCTTGAATGGCCGACCCCTTATTCTATGACTATGCCTCTTAGTTCTAGATTCTCTAGCCAGAGGAAACAATCTCTCAGCATCTACCCTTTACAGCTGATTAAGTACTTTTTAAAGTGTAGTCACTGTTATAAAGTAGAGAAACACAGCAGCAATTTATGCACAGCAAGACCCCACAATCAGCAATGTGATATTGACCAGATATTCGGTTTTAGTGATGTTGGTTGAGGGATAAATATCGACCAGGACACCAGGGGAAACTCCCCTGCTCATCTTTGAATAATGGCATGGGATCTGTCATGTCCACCTGAGAGGGTAGAAGGGGCCTTGGTTTAATGTCTCATCCAAAAGATGGATTATAATTATTATGATGCCATGGTAACATTATAATGGCAAAATATGTCAATGCAGTATCAAGGTGAGTCGGAACAGCCAATCACTGGTTGAATGATCATGTGACCCTGTTCTTCATGGAATGCGATCATTATTTCTCCTTATTTCAAATCTTAGTGTAATCTCACCCTAGGTCATGTGGATTATGAAATAGGATTAGGACTACTACTCATGTGGAGGATAAACACCAACATGGACAGGTTGGGCCGAATGGCCTGTTACCGTGTTGTAATGTCAGGAGTGTTCCTCCCGGCTCCACTGCAGAGCCAAAGACTGTTGCCGGCTCCTGTTTGGCCCCCTCCCAATTGCCTCCCCCCCGCCCCATCCCAGGACCTAACTGAATTCCAATGCTGATTCACCGGTGATCTGCCTGGGGATGCCCAGCAGTTGTCTGCAGCTCACCAGTCTATTTAAATGAGGCCCGAGGCCCAATATCGGGTGTGCCTCGGGTGTCTACCCTTTCCTAGAAATCACCAATTTCTGCATCACTGACTTTAAAATTTAAGTTGATAATATCATTAAAATATATATCAATCTACACACCTATCTATGTAATTTATTATATATTAAATTTGGTTAGTGTAGGACACATTTCATTATAAGTAAATGTAGTACCTGTTATGCCTGTAAGTAGCACCGTGACTATGTTTTCAATGTTAAAGCTGCCACGTTCCCCTGTCACAGAATCATTCATACCTGTGTGATCACACAGCTGTTGTAGCTTTTGTTTTGTGTTATATAAACATTAGTGAGTGTATTAAGCTGAGGGAGAGAAACTGAAGTCAGGCAGAATGAGAAAGTGAAAAAGAGAGGTGAGAAAGAGAGAGAGAGAGAGAGAACAAGAAAAATAGAGGACGCTAAATTGTTTCGGCCTTTCCAACGTCCAAGATGGCTTCTTGGCTGCGCACGCAAGCTTCCAGCGTGACATGTGCCAGTCGCCATCTTGGTATAGGAATTAGCGCATGTGCAAATACCGAACGCCGGAAGCGTGTAAAGTAGGGAGAAAATGGATACAATCAGTGCACAGTGCTGATTTAAAGTGATAGACACCATTTTGGGACTTAACTCTCAACTCAACGCACAGTCTTAACCCCGACCATCTGATCATGTCTTAGAGTGCCTGGAGGACCCCTACCAGTGTTATTTAAAGGGACCATGCAGGTTAGTGGCTGGATTATTGCGTCTGGATGCGTAGACATTGGTAACAGTTTTTAGAGGTCTCTTATACTTGAATACTAGGACTAGGGGATGTAGCCTAACATTTAGAGCCAGAACGTGCAGGACTGAAGATAGGAAACGCTTCTACACGCAAAAGGTGGGAGACATTTGGAACGCTCTTCTGCAAACGGCAGTTAATGCTTGCTCAATTGTGAATTCTAAATCTGAGATTGACAGATTTCTGTGAACCAAGGGTATTAAGGGATATTTAGAGTTAGGTCACAGGTCCACCATGATCTTATTGAATGGTGGAACAGGCTCGAGGGCTAAATGCCACTGCCACTTGCTGCCTCCTGATATGCGCCATCTTCTCCTGCAAGAACGCATGTGTCTGGGTGATGTGCCTGGGTGATGTGCCTGTCATGGTTGAATAGCTGCCGGTGTTTGTGGCCTGTGAGTTGTGGATGGGCGGCTTGCAACAGTGGTAATGTGTTAGGGTGAGAGGAAGCATCTGATTGGAAGAGTTGAGTACTGATGGAAAGAGTTTGTTGGTATGTGAGTGATGGTGGGTGCAGTGCGTGGAGCAGTGGGTGCGGCTAGTGTTGCAGTTGGTAGGAGATGCCATTTGACAGTTGACCTCACTTACCTTGACCACTCATGTCAAAGCATTGAACTTCTTCCTGCACTGCATTTATGTTCATGATGCTGTGTGCCTGGCATTGACTTCGTCCCCCACTGCCTCCAACTGCCTTTTGGGTATATGTCTGGAGGGCCTCTTGCCCCACCCCCCCCTCCCCTCCACTGCAGATATAGGATGTCCCTCCTTCTGTCCCCTCTTGTGCCAAGGTCTCTAGTGCATTAGCAGAGAACCTTGGTGCATGCACTCTCGCAGGCCTGGTACAAACTCAGATCGGCAGATTGGTGAGGTCTGGCATGCAGATGGGAGGATGTGGGATTTATCAGTGCGCAACCTTTATTCAATGTTTTAAAATAACTCATCAGTTTGTAAACATGGGGACGGGAGCTGCATCTGTGTTTTGCGTGTGCGATGTCTGATCTCCGTTGAGACTCTGTGCAGACAGCAGACTGTTATTTTCAGCAAAAAACAGGTACCAGCTACCTTTAAGAGATTTTTAAGAGACAGCCTGCCTTTAAGAGATTGGGGCTCCCCCTGCTAGTGGAAAGTGGGAATTGCATTGAATCCTCGTGTTAATGCTGATTTGGAATGTTGCTTGAAGGTAAGTCCTCAGGCCTCACGAAAGTCTCGTCCTGCCTGCGCGGATCGCGCTATCCCCGCCCAATAATAGGCCCTATCCAATTTTCCCTCCGGAGCTTTTAATCATGTTGACGTTAGTTCAATTTTCAAAACAAAAATTTCAAAAAAAATGGGGATAAAATGATTTTATCCTCATTTTCAGGTGGGAATGAGGTGGTAGCGCAGTGAAAATGGGGGCACAGAACTCATTGCCCCATTCCCTCTGCCTTTTACTCCAGCCACCATTTTGATTGAGGCCTAAACATAGCTGGTCAGAGGCAGCATCCTTATTAAAGTATGTAAATCAGGATCCTATGACATCAATAGGACCCAATGCTATTTCCATTAACTTTAACATGGTGAATGTTCAGTACTGGGTGCACCCAGCAGAATTGGGCAGTGCAGACTGGAAACAAACTGATCCAGTGTTATTTAAAGGGGCACTCACCTGCATGTACTCAGATCATTGGTATCTGTCTGGAGAGTTAGGAGAGCTTTTCTGAGATTTTTTTTGCTGAAAATGTGCCTTTGTTTGCATTTCTTGGCAATTCAGCCATTCCGTGATACTGGCCACCCCCTTACAGGCTGCAGGAAGAGAAGGAACAGGAGCAGCAGCAACAGTTGGGGGGAGCATCAGGGAGCATCAGGGAGCAGAACTTGGGTCTGCAAGGTGTCCAGGAATGAAGGAGGGCTGCTCCCCAAATCATAGGGTCCACAGGCCCAGTGTGAGCTACTTGAACCTCAGTGAGGAGCAGTGTAGGAAACTGCTTCTCAGGAGAGGCCACATCAGAAATCTGAAACAGGAGCTGGAGCCCACTACTACAGCTGGCATTTCCTATGGCAGTTAATCATAGAATCTCACAGCACAGGAAGAGCCCATTCGGCCCATCGTGCCTGTGCTGGCTCTTTGAAAGAGCTATCCAATCAGTCCCACTCCCCTGCTCTTTCCCCATAGCTCTGCAATTTTTTTTCCTTTTCAAGTATATGTCCATCCCCCTTTTTAAAAAGTTGCTATTAAATCTGCTTCAACCACCAGTTCAGGCAACACAAAGACTAAACACAGCTTATAAACTTTCAGAATTAGATTACCCTCGACCCTTATTCCCCATCAGTTTCTGTCCCTCACTATTCCCAGAATCAGTCCGAAAACCTACAGGCCAGACACAATCAAACTTGTTTTCATTTTGAAGAAGTTTGGTAACTTTCAGCCTCCTTTTTTATATTTCAAGGTGTTTACTCCTTGGAAAAAAATGTGTCCCAATCAGAGGAGAAGAAGCTTGCAGCTTTCTAAGTTTAGAAAAACAAGAATATCAAACTCGCAAACTTCCACAAACAAATTTGCGACAAGTGTTCTACAGTTATAAAATAAAAATGTTACAGCATAAAACTCTAAAGTTCAATCTCCCTCTCGTGGCCATGTCTCAGGGACTATTATGCTATCTGTTGGTAGATAATAAATGTCACTTAGAGAATACATTATGAATGAGGAAAGCCTCTCTAGTGTCCTAGTGCCATGTCTGTTGGAGTGACAGATGCCAAACAATGCTGCCTGGTGACAGCATGATAAGTAACACACGACCCCTGATCCAGCAACTGCTGACATTACAATGACTTGTTGGAAGGAAATTGAAATCCTCGAGACCAAGGTTATAGTATGAACACTGCTTCAAATTAAGTCAGGGCCTAACTGGCAGAGTGAAAATTAATTTTAAAACAAATGTCAAGAAGCACTTCTTCATTCAAAGAGCAATAACGGTTTGGAAGTAGGGGAGCAGGTGCAAAAGCATTACAGATGTTGAAAGTGCAGCTGGATCCTATATCCCAGAGGTGTGTAACTGCAGCCTGTGGGCTGTTGGTGCCCCGGGGACGATTTTCAATGGCCAATTGCCTGTTCCCCAATGATCATGTGGGAGTTAGGACCCAGGGTTGTGATCTTACGCCGGAGGTGCGGCTGGTGCCGTTTCTCACTCGGGTTGCTTGTGAGGCGCCTGAAACTGGCAAGCGGCTAACGAATATATTTAAGTTAAAGGTCCTGCTCCTGTTTCAGGATGCAAGTGCCATTTTTTAACTGCTGCAGCGTGGTATTTGCCAGTTCTACAACAAGCCCAGAAATTATGGGCAGGAACAGTTGGGAGGGAGCCTTTTTCTGCATTACTGGATCACAAGCTGCCCTCGGGTACATTACTGGTTTGTTCATTTCGGCTCCTAGTGTTTTCTTTTTACTGTTTATACTGTTGTAGCTGAGATTAAACTTTGCAAAAGGTTATTTTCCTGAGTTTAGAGTGGAATTATGACCAGGGGCTTGTGACAAAATGTCTAGTTGGCATCATGGGTTGGGCAATTGGGATGGCATTGCGGCTGGAAGAGGAGAAGGAGGAAGAGCAGCCAAGAGTTCAGAGACCAGGGCAAAGAGGCCAAAGGAGGGAAGCTCACAGGTGACCTTAACCCACTAGAGTGTACAGGCCAAGAACTTCATACCTGCAGTTCAGCGAGGAGCAGTCGTCAGGAGGCTTCACTGTACCAGGGAGGACATCACAGAGCTGTGTCACCTGCTGCAGCACCCACCGTAGCCCAGCGCCAGGTCATGCTTGTCCTTGGCTGCATCTCTGAAAGTTAATGTGGCCCTGAATTTTTATGCCTCAGGGTCATTCCAGGCTGCAGCAAGTGACATTAGCAACATTAGCCAATCTGCTGTGCATGCCTGCATCAAGCAGGTGATGGACGCCTTATCTCCTCCCTGATGGAGGATGCAAAGCAGGAAGACACATCTCTGTGCTTCATCAGGATTACAGGCTTCACCAGGTTCAGGATAACATGGACTACAAAGGCATAAATAAAGAAAGAACTTGCATTTATATAGCACCTTACACAACCTCAGGATGTCCCAAAGTGCTTTATAACCAACAAATTGTAGTCACTGTTATTATGTAGGGAAATACAGCAGCCAATTTGCACACAGCAAGGTCCCGCAAACAGCAATGTAAACCAGATAATCTGCTTTGGTGATGTTGGTTGAGGGATAAGCATTGGCCAGGACACCAGGGAGAACTCCCCTGCTCTTCTAAGAATAGTGCCGTGACTCCCAGTGGGTGGGGAGCATAGGACATCAGAACTGTATGGGGCATACTGGAATGGAACATTGGGTCTTTTCCTATCCATCATTTTCGTATGTTCATATGGGATCTTTTACATCCACCTGAGAGGGCAGACAGGGCCTCAGTTTAACGTCTCATCTGAAAGACCGCACCTCTAACAGTGCAGCACTCCCTCAATACTGCACTGAAATGTCAGCTTAGATTATGTGCTCAAGCCTCTGGAGTGGGACTTGAACCCTTGATCTTCTGATTTAGAGGCAAGATTGTTACCACTAAGCCAAAGCTAAGACCTTAATATAGCCTTACGTGCTCCAACACAAGACCCTGGGGCATATATGAACAGGTAGGGCTTCCACTCGCTGAACATGCAGCTGGTGTGTGACAACATGTAGTTCATCATGGAGGTCTGAGCCAGGTGTCCTGGCAATTGTCACGATGCTTTCATCCTGCACCATTCCTCAATTCCTGTTTTCTTTTACCCAGACCATCTGGTCTGAGGCTGGTTGCTTGGAGACATGGGCTATCCCCTTTGGCCACAGCTCATGACACCTGTAAGATGCTGCGACGAGGTACAATCAGAGCCATTTTTCCACCAGAACCCTGATACAGCAAGCTATTGATATCCTCAAGCAACACTTCCACTAGGGCTGGAGGTGTCTTGCAGTACAACCCCCAGAGGGTCTCCAGGATCACCATCATGTGCTGCACTATCCACAACAAAGTGACCAACCCATCGTGCTACCTGTGGAGGATGACGTGGAGACAGAGGAACACGAAGAACAGGAAAACACAGAGGATGATGAGGAATAGCAAGACTCAGCTATCCTGCCAGCTGCAAGGGCTCTTCAACATCAGGTCATGGAGCATTTTGGCTAAATCCTCCCTACTGCCCTGCACCAACAGTCCTTCCCAACATCAGTCCCAGTCCTTCCACTCTCCTTGGGACTGCATTCAACCCAAACACCAACATGGGTCTTTCAGTCTTTCAGTCAAATCACATTGACTGGTCAATAAATACTCACCAAACAAACTCTGCACAGGAATTCCATAAAGGTAATTACTGACAATGAGTACTAACGCACCCATAAACTAATGATCACCCTGCTACATGTCCCTTGTGCCTGACTTTAGATCTTTTACCTATTCTGGTGCTCATAAGAGGTGCGTCAGCATGGGAGGTGATGAGGGCATTTGAGATGGCTGTGGTCAGTGATCTCGAGAGGCTTGGACCTGCAGACTGTAGCATCTCAGCTACTGCTGGGGCAGTCTGGCCGAGCTGGCACCAGGATGGGCATTGGTTGAGTGGGTGGAGGGGGTGAGGACATGATATGATCCTGAGAGAAGACAGAATGTGCCTCTCCCATGGGGTGGGGTTGTGCCTCAACATTTGCACTAACCTGTGAGGGAGCAGACTGCAGGAGAGCTGTGACAGCACTGAAGCCCCTATCCATGCTTTCTTGCAAGCTTGTGGAGATGGTGGAAGCCCAGAGCCTGAATGGCATCAATATGAGCTTCGATCAAAGCAGCCACCGCAGGCTCCTGAACTGAGGGCCCCACTGCAGTGTGCACAGGGCTGACCACACGCTCCATGGTTGACTGCATTGTTTCAATGCCATGCGTGAGGCCCCACACAAGTTGGAGGTAGACTTATCCACACTGTCCAACATGGTGCAGAAGGTCCCCGGTAAGCAGTCCAATGCATCGAACAATCACTAGTGCATAGCTATTAATCTTCTTTTAAAGGTTGGGTCCTGGAAGTCGTCATCTGTGCCCTCTATATCAGAACTTGAATGTTAGCTCGCCCTCCATAGAGTTGTGTCCTGTGCTGTCCTTTCCCCCTACCCATGCTCTTGCTCACCTGAGTTCAGTAAATCATGCAACACAGAGCTCTGTAACTCACTGCCTGTAGTAAGCACGGTACCAATTTCTGATCTGGTGCTTGCAAGGATCAGAGTGAGTGACGGTGCATCTTCCAAAGGGTTGTCCTCCTCTTCCTCTGCTACAGCTGGGTCTGGGAGCTGTGATGGACCTGGAAAGAGGGGAGATAGACGAGGGTTAGCACTTAGTGACAAGGGAAAACAGTAGCAGATGACTGCCAGCTCTATGCGCCACCAGGTTGTCATGCAGAGTGTGTGAGGGAGAGAAAAGGAGGGGAAGAGGGCCAAACACTTGGTAGGACATTTCTTCCAGCCTCACCACTAGCCACACCTCATGCCCTCCCACTGTCAACGATGTCAATGATCACTTCTCCCATTGGTGTGAGGACTTGCATCACAGTTTTTGATATTTCCCTTTTGTTGTCTTGCAAGAAGAGTGGGAGTGGGTCACTGTGTGGCCTGTTGAAGGGGTGTGAAGATGTCTGTGGCAGCATCGCGTGGTGTGCATGGTGAAAGAAAGAAGCAAGCAAGTGGGGGAGAGTATAGTAGCAGAGAGTACAAATAGAAGCTGAAGGATGTGAGGAGATCAAAACTAAACACAGGCCTGGCAATACATCCTAACCGTGGCTGCAGTTGTACCATCCACAGGATGCACTGCAGCAACTCGCCAAGGCTTCTTCGACAGCACCTCCCAAACCCGCGACCTCTACCACCTAGAAGGACAAGGGCAGCAGGCACATGGGAACAACACCACCTGCATGTTCCCCTCCAAGTCACACACCATCCCGACTTGGAAATATATCGCCGTTCCTTCATCATCGCTGGGTCAAAATCCTGGAACTCCCTTCCTAACAGCACTGTGGGAGAACCTTCACCACACAGACTGCAGCGTTTCAAGAAGGCGGCTCACCACCATCTTCTCAAAGGCAATTGGGGATGGGCAATAAATGCTGGCCTTGCCAGTGATGCCCACATCCCATAAACGAATTAAAAAAAAACACGCTATTTGCTTTTGTATTAACCTTGCAACACTGGTCATGGACTCATGGACCATAACACCCAGGTCCTTCTCCCTCTCAGCAGCCTTGAGCACACAACACTGCATGGTGGACACATACTTGATGTTGCCTCTGCCCGAGTGCATAATGCTACATTTATCTATAACCTGCCACATACAGCCCATTCGCTCATCACATCTAGATCTGTCTGAAATCTATTTTACTCATTTAAGGTCCTTACACTCGCAAATTCCTTTGTATGATCCGTGAATGTGCGCACAGTTCCCCCGACGCCTCCATCTAAAAGAACATAAGAAATAGGACCAAGAGTAGGCCATATGGCCCCTTGAGCCTGCTCCACCATTCAATCAGATCATGACTGATCTTCGATCTCAACTCCACTTTTCTGCCCGATCTCCAGATCCCTTGATTCCCCTAGAGTCCAAAAATCTATCCATCTCAGCCTTGAATATATTCAATGACTCAGCATCCCTCTGGGGTAGAGAATTCCAAAGATTCACAACCCTCTGCATGAAGAAATTCCTCCTTATCTCAGTCTTGAATGGCCGACCCCTTATCCTGGGACTATGCCCCCTAGTTCTAGACAGTCTAGCCAGGGGAAACAATCTCTCAGCATCTATCCTGTCAAGTCCTCTAATAATCTTATGTGTTTCAATGAGATCACCTCTCATTCTTCCAAACTCGAGAGAGTATAGGCCCATTATACTCAACCTCTCTTCATAGGACAACCCTCTCATTCCAGGAATTAATCTAGTGAACCTTCATTGCACCACTTCTAAGGCAAGTATATCCTTCCTTAGATAAGGAGACCAAAACTGTACGCAGTACTCCAGGTGAGGTCTCACCAAAGCCCTGGACAACTGTAGTAAGACTTCCTTACTCTTGTACTCCAATCCCCTTTCAATAAAGGCCAACATGCCATTTGCTTTCCTAATTGCCTGCTCTACCTGCAAACTAACTTTTTGCTTTTCTTGTATGAGGACACCCAAGTGTCTCTGAACACTAACATTTAATAGTTTCTCAGCATTTAAAAAATATTCTGTTTTTCTATTCTTCATACCAAAGTGAATAACCTCACATTTCCCCACATTGAAGTCCATGGGAATCAGGGGGAAAACTTTCCAGTGGCTGGAGTCATACCTAGCACAAAGGAAGATGGTAGTGGTTGTTGGAGGCCAATCGTCTCAGCCCCAGGACATTGCTGCAGGAGTTCCTCAGGGCAGTGTCCTAGGCCCAACCATCTTCAGCTGCTTCATCAATGACCTTCCCTCCATCATAAGGTCAGAAATGGGGATGTTCGCTGATGACTGCACAGTGTTCAGTTCCATTCGCAACCCCTCAGATAATGAAGCAGTCCGAGCCCGCATGCAGCAAGACCTGGACAACATCCAGGCTTGGGCTCATAAGTGGCAAGTAACATTCGCGCCAGATAAGTGCCAGGCAATGACCATCTCCAACAAGAGAGAGTCTAACCACCTCCCCTTGACATTCAACGGCATTACCATCGCCGAATCCCCCACCATCAACATCCTGGGGGTCACCATTGACCAGAAACTGAACTGGACCAGCCATATAAATACTGTGGCTACGAGAGCAGGTCAGAGGCTGGGTATTCTGCGGTGAGTGACTCACCTCCTCACTCCCCAAAGCCTTTCCACCATCTACAAGGCACAAGTCAGGAGTGTGATGGAATACTCTCCACTTGCCTGGATGAGTGCAGCTCCAACAACACTCAAGAAGCTCGACACCATGCAAGATAAAGCAGCCCAGTTGATTGGCACCCCATCCACCACCCTAAACATTCACTCCCTTCACCACTGGCGCACTGTGGCTGCAGTGTGCACCATCCACAGGATGCACTGCAGCAACTCGCCAAGACTTCTTCGACAGCACCTCCCAAACCCGCGACCTCTACCACTTAGAAGGACAAGAGCAGCAGGCGCATGGGAACAACACCACCTGCACGTTCCCCTCCAAGTCACACACCATCCCGACTTGGAAATATATCGCCGTTCCTTCATTGTCGCTGGGTCAAAATCCTGGAACTCCCTTCCTAACAGCACTGTGGGAGAACCGTCACCACACGGACTGCAGCAGTTCAAGAAGGCGGCTCACTACCACCTTCTCGAGGGCAATTAGGGATGGGCAATAAATGCTGACCTCGCCAGCGACGCCCACATCCCGTGAATGAATAAAAAAAAAAATTATACTCCATCTGTCACCTTCTTGCCGCTCACTTAACCTGTCTATATCCCTTTGCAGACTCTTTTTGTTCTCCTCACAGCTTACTTTCCCACCTAGCTTTGTATTGTCAGCAAACTTGGATACACGACACTTGGTTCCTTCATCTAAGTCATTAATATAGATTGGAAATAGCTGAGGCCCAAGCACTGATCCTTGTGGCACCCCACTAGTTACAGCCTACCAACCTGAGAATGACCCGTTTATTCCTACTCTCTGCTTTCTGTCCTTTAACCAACTCTCTGTCCATGCTAATATATTACCCCCAACTCCACGAGCCCTTATCTTGTGTAACAACCTTTTATTTGGCACCTTATCGAATGCCTTTTGAAAATCTAAATATACTACATCCACTGGTTCCCCTGTGGATATAGTATATTCAGATCATTGATAAGGATAGTGAAAATTAACAGCCCTAACTCCGATCCCTACAGGACTCCACTAGTAACCAGACCCCCGCAGAACTATTATCAATAACTACTTTCTATCTATGAGAGCGGAACTAATACCTTACCCAACCCAAAATCTGCCGACTAATCACACAGGCCCCTATCTTATTAAGTAGCCTTTTGTGCCACACCTTGTCAAAGGCATTTTGAAAATCAAGATACACAATGTAGCCTGGATTACCTTCAGCCACCAACCTAGTAACTTCCTCAAAAAATTCAACCACGTTTTTGAGACAGGAAACAAATGCAAAATACTGCAGATGCTGGAAATCTGAAATAAAAACAGAAAATTCTGGAAACACTCAGCAGGTCAGACAGCATCTGTGGAGAGAGGAGGAACATCTCTAACATTTTCCAGTTCTGATGAAAGGTCATCGATCTGAAACATTAACTCTGTTTCTCTCCACAGATGCTGCCTGACCTACTGAGTGTTTCCAGCATTTTCTGTTTTTATTTGTTGAGACAGGATCTTCTTTTCCAAAAGTCATGTTAAGAGTCTCTAATAACCCCTTGTCTGTCCAAGTGTTGTATGAAGCACCTCTAATGATCCTTTCTAGCAACTTGTCTATAAGTCAAACTAATGGCTTGTAATTTCCCAGTTCTGACTAAAATATTGGCACCACACGGGTCCATCTCCAGCCCAGACAAATAAACTCGGGCAGGCCAAGTACCCACAGCTACTATCTATGTTCTCCCATTGGCTTTCCAGATCAGATCCTGCCTTTTGGTAACTTGCTGGTAATTATTGGAGCAGATTGGAATATAGAGATATGATAATTAAAAAGGACAATAACGGCCCATAATGAGCGAGAGTGTTCATCTAAATAATGCAGCCAATGGTTGACGAGATAAGATTGATAGCTGCATGTTATCTCAACGATCCTTTTGAGAGAAATAGCTATTTTTTCAATTTCCACAGAACATATTAAGTGAAGAAACTGGAGAAACTGGAATTGTTTTCCTTAGAGCAGAGAAGGTTAAGGGGAGATTTAATAGAGGTGTTCAAAATCATGTAGGGTTTTGATAGAGTAAATAGTTTCCATTGGCAGAAGAGTCAGAAACCAGAGGACACAGATTTAAGTTAATTGGCAAATGTGAGATGAGGAGAATTTTTTTATGCAGCGAGTTGCAATGATCTGGAATGCATTGCTTGAAAGGGTGGTGGAAGCAGATTCAATAATAACTTTCAAAAGGGAATTGGATAAATACTTAAAGAGAAAATTGCAGGGCTATGGGGAAGGAGCAGGGGAGTGGGACTAATTGGATAGCTCTGTCAAAGAGCTGGCACAGGCACGATGGGCCGAATGGCCTCCTTCTGTGCTGTAAGATTCTATGATTCTATATTCTTGGATAAAACTAATATTAATTGTCTGAAGCACTTCTGTAATGGAGAACAGATAAATGACTCCATTGGAACATGCTCCTAAGGCGGCCTGGTTTACTAAGCTGCTGAGGCTTTAATGAAGCATTGGAGCAAGGAGAAGCTTTTATACAGATCATTAAATATGAAATTAACCTTTCTGTGCCAATTAATAATGCTCTAGAAATTTTGAAAATTACATTGCAGAATGCTGACAAAAGCCTGGAAAAATGAAAACTTTTTAGCTACCATTCGATTTCAAATAGACATCAGGACTTAGAAACCGATGATGTGAATTTTTCCATCCAAATATATCGATGGCATTCGGAGAGGAGAAAAATATAACCCCAACAATTGTGTACAGGAAACAAAAAAGAATTTGGGCTATTCAGCCAATGCCAAACCCTATGGTGTCAGCCTTGGCTCAGTTAGTATCGCTCTTGCTTCTGAGTCAGACGGTTCAAGTCCCACTCCAGAGACTTGAGACCAAAATCTATTCTGACACTCCAGTGCAGTACTGTGGGAGTACTGCACTGTTGGAGGTGTCGTCTTTTAGATGAGACGTTAAATCGAAGCCCCATCTACCCTCTCGGGTGGAAGTAAACGATCCCATGGCATCATTTCGAAGAAGAGCAGGGGAGTTGTCCCCGCTGTACTGGCCAATATTTATCCCTCAATCAAAATCACTAAAACAGATTATATGGTCATTATCTCATTGCTGTTTGTAGGATCTAGCTGTACACAAATTGGCTGCCATGTTTCCTACATTACCACAGTGACTACACTTCAAAAGTACTTAATTGGCTGTGAAGCACTTTGGGACATTCTGAGGTTACAAAATGCCAGTTCTTTCTTGCTATGAACACAAGGATATGCAGGTAGAAAGCTCGTACATTAGGGTCACGCCATAACAAAATAAATATATTCATTGGGAAATGCCCAGGGGTTCACTTTTACTCACGCCAGTTTCTACCGATCATCCGCCGAAGTAATGGCAGCCAATTGGGATGAATCCCCGAGGAAATTGTCAGCAATTCATTACAAAATGAAGAGGAAGAAACAAAATGAAACACTTCAGATCTTTAATGGGATTCCACTTTATGGGGGGATTCTTCTTTTCAGAGTGGGAAGGCCACTTCAGCACCAGAAGAGATGATTACATAAGAACATAAGACCATAAGAAATAGGAGCAGGAGTAGGCCATTCGGCCCCTCGAGCCTGCTCCGCCGTTCAATAAGATCATGGCTGATCTTCAACCTCAATTCCACTTTCCTGCCTGATCCTCATATCCCTTGATTCCATTAGAGTCCAAAAATCAATTGATCTCAGTCTTAAGTATACTCAACGACTGAGAATCCACAGCCCTTTGGGTAGAGAATTCCAAAAATTCACAACCCTCTGTGTGAAGAAATTCCTCCTTATCTCAGTCCTAAATGTCTGATCTCTTGTCCTGAGACTATGCCTCCCAGTTCTAGACTCTCCAGCCAGGGGAAATAGCCTCTCAGCATCTAACCTGTCAAGTCCTCTAAGAATTTTATATGTTTCAATGAGATCACCTCTCATTCTTCTAAACTCTAGAGAGTATAGGTCCATTTTATTCAATCTCTCCTCATAGGACAACCCTCTCTTCCCAGGAATCAATCTAGTGAACCTTCATTGCACCGCCTCTAAGGCAAATATATCCTTCCTTAGGTAAGGAGACCAAAATTGTACACACTACTCCAGGTGTAGTTTCACCAAAGCCCTGTACAACTGCAGCAAGACTTCATTAGTCTTGTACTCCAACCCCCTTGCAATAAAGGCCAACATGCCATTTGCCTTCCTAATTGTTTGTTGTACCTGCATGTTAACTTTCTGTGTTTCGTGTATAAGGACACCCAAATCCCACTGAACACGAACATTTAATAATTTCTCACCATTTAAAAAGTATTCTGTTTTTCTAGTTTTCCTACCAAAGTGAATAACCTCACATTTCCCCACATTATGCTCCATCTGTCACCTTCTTGCCTACTCACTTAACCTGTCTATATCCCTTTGCAGACTCCTGGGGCGCTAAATTGGGCTGTGTAGCGCCCATTGTTTCACAGCCTCTCCGGCATCCAAGTTGGCATCTTGGATGCGCATGCACGTTTCCTGCGTGATGTGCGCCAGTCGCCATCTTGGTATAGGAGTTTGCGCAGGCGCAGTTAATGATCGCTGAATCATGTAAAATAGGGAGAAAATGGCTTGAATCAGTGTGCAATGCTGATTTAAAGTGATAGACACCATTTTGGGACTTAACGCTCAACACAACGCACAGTCTTAACCACGACCATCTGAACGTGTCTTAGAGTGCCTGGAGGACCCCAACCAGTGTTATTTAAAGGGACCATGCAGGATTTACAGGTTAGTGTCTGGATTATTGCTTCTGGAGCTGAGACATTTGTAACTGTTTTTGGAGGTCTCCTAGACTTGAATACTAGGATGCGGGGACATAGCCTAACATTTAGAGCCAGGACGTGTAGGAGTAAAGTTAGAAAATGCTTCTACACGCAAATGGTTGGAGACGTTTGGAATGTTTTTCTGCAAACGGCAGTTGATGCTAGCTCACTTGTGAATGTTAAATCTGAGATTGATAGATTTCTGTGAACCAAGTGTATTAAGGGATATTGGGCTAGGACGGGTATATGGAGTTAGGTCACAGGTCCACCCTGATCCCATTGAAAGGTGGAACAGGCTCAAGGGGCTAACTGCCACTGTCACTTGCTGCCTCTTGCTTCTCCTGCAAGAAAGCGGGACGTGTGTCTGGGTGATGTGCCTGTCATGGTTGAATAGCTGCCGGTGTGTGTGGCCTGTGAGTTGTGGGTGGGCGGCTTGAAACAGTAGAAATGTGTAAGGGTGAGAGGAAGCATCTGATTGGAGGAGTTGAGTACTGATGGAAAGAGTTTGTTGGTATGTGGGGGATGGGGGTGTGGAGTCGTGGATGCAGCTAGTGGTGCAGTTGGTAGGAGACGCCACATGACAGTTGACATCACTCATCTTGACCATTCATGTCAAAGCACTGAACTTCTTCCTGCACTGTATCCATGTTCAAGATGCTGTGTGCCTGGCATTGACTTCATCCCCCGCTGCCTCCCACTGCCTTTTAAGTATATGCCTGGAGGGCCCCTTGCCCCCCACTGCGGATATAGGATATCCCTCCTTCTGTGCACCTCTTGCACCCAAGGGCTCCAGTGCATCAGCAGAGAACCTTGGTGCATGCACTCTCGCAGGCCTGGGGTACCAACTCAGATCGGCAGATTGGTGAGGTCTGGTGTGCAGATTGGAGGATGTGGGATTTAGTAGTGCGCAACCTTTATTCAATGTTTTAA
Organism: Heptranchias perlo; assembly: GCF_035084215.1. Lineage (NCBI taxonomy): Eukaryota > Metazoa > Chordata > Chondrichthyes > Hexanchiformes > Hexanchidae > Heptranchias > Heptranchias perlo. The sequence goes on along the minus strand of NC_090328.1, from coordinate 99,756,532 downwards.
CATAACTCATCAGTGTGTAAGCATAGGGATGGGATCTGCATCTGTGTTTTACGTGTGCGATGTCTGATCTCTGTTCAGACTCCATGCAGACAGTAGACTGTTATTTTCAGCAAATAACAGGTACCAGCTACCTTTAAGAGATTTCTAAGAAACATCTTCCCTTTAAGAGCTTGAGCTCCCTCTGGTGGTGGAAAGTGCGAATTGCATTGATTCCATGTGCAAGGCCTGGAAAGGAAGGCTGATTGCAGGTAAGTGCTCCCTTGGGTTGAAACTTGCGTTCTGCCTGCGCAGGGTCCGTCGGGCACGGGGTGCCACGCTACCACATTGCCCAAAATGGACCCTTATCGAATTTTTCCCTCATTGTATCCTCTTCACAGCTTACTTTCCCACCTAGCTTTGTATCGTCAGCAAACTTGGATACATTACACTCGGTCCCTTCATCTAAGTCATTAACATAGATTGTAAATAACCGAGGCCCAAGCACTGATCCTTGTGGCACCCCACTAGATACAGCCTGCCAACCTGAAAATGACCCATTTATCCCTACTCTCTGTTTTCTGTCCGTTAACCAATCCTCTATCCATGCTAATATATTACCCTCAATCCCATGTGCCCTTATCTTGTGTAACAAACTTTTGTGTGGCACCTTATTGAATGCCTTTTGAAAATCCAAATATATTACATCCATAGGTTGTCCTTTATCTACCTTGCTAGTTACATCCTCAATAAACTTCAGTAGATTTGTCAAACACGATTTCCCTTTCATAAAACCTTGTTGACTCTGCCTAATCATATTATGATTTTCTAAGTGCCCCATTACCATGTCCTTATAATAGATTCCAGCATTTTCCCAACTATTGAAATCAGGCTTACTGGCCTGTACTTCCCTGTTTTCTCTCTCCCTACTTTCTTGAATAACGGTATTACATTTGCTACCTTCCAATCCACTTGGACCGTTCTAGAAATTAGGGAATTTGGAAGATCAAAACTAATGCATCCACTATCTCTGCAGCCATCTCTTTTAAAACCCTAGGATGTAGGCCATCAGGTTTAGGGGATTTGTCGGCTTTTAGTCCCATTAATTTCTCCAGTACTTTTTCTTTAGTAATATTAACTACTTTAAGTTCCTCACTCTCATTAGCCCCTTGGTTCCCCACTATTTCTGGTATGATTTTTATGTCTCCTACTGTGAAGACAGATATAAAATATTTGTTTAACGTCTCTGCCATTTCCTTATTCCCCATTATAATTTCTCCTGTCTCTGCCTCTAAGGGACCCATGTTTACTTTTGCTAATTTCTTCCTTTTACATACTTGTAGAAGCTCTTACATTCTGTTTTTATATTTCATGCTAGTTTATTCTCATATTCTATTTTCTTCCTTTTTATCAATTTTTTGGTCATCTTTTTTCCTGAATTCTAAAACTCTCCCAATCCTCAGGCTTGCCACTCTTCTTGGCAATATTATAAGCCTCTCCTTTTAATCTAATGCTATCCTTAACTTCTTTAGTTAGTCATGGATGGCTCACTTTTCCCATGGGGTTTTTATTCCTCAATGGAATGTATATTTATTGAGGATTATGAAATGTTTCTTTAAATGTTCGTCATTGCTTATCTACCGTCGTATCTTTTAATCTAATTTCCCAATCTACCTTAGCCAACTCACACCTCATACCTATGTAATTGGCTTTGTTTAAGTTTAAGACTCTAGTTTCAGACTGAAGTATGTCACTTTCGTACTCAATGTGAAATCCTATCATACTATGATCACTCATCCCCTTACTATGAGATTATTAATTAATCCCCTGTCTCATTACACAAGAAACGGTCTAAAATGGCCTGTTCCCCAGTTGGTTCCATGATGTATTGTTCTACAAAACTGTCTCGAATGCATTGCATGAACTTGTCCTCCAAATTACTTTTGCCAATTTGATTTGCCCAGTCTATATGAAGATTAAAGTCTCCCATGATTATTGCATTATCTTTGTTACAAGCTCCTCTTATTTCTTGATTAATACTCTGTCCAACAGGTGGGAGTAGTTTATTGGCCCCGTAACTGTTAGGGGGCCAATAAACTACTCCCACCAGTGTTTCCTGCCCCTTGTTATTTCTTATCTCCACCCATACTGATTCCACTTCCTGATCTTCCGAGCCAAGATCCTTTCTCCCAACTGTCTTTATCTCATCCTTTATTATCAGGGCTACCCCCCACCCTCCTTTTCCATTTTGTGTGTCTTTTCAAAACATCAAATACCCTGGAATATTTAGTTCTTAACCTTGGTCACCTTGCAACCAAGTCTCAGTGGTGGCTATTAGATCAAACCCATTTATCTCTATTCGTGCCATTAATGCTTTGTGCATTGAGATAACGTGTCTTTAATTTTAACTTTTTACTATTTTTCCCTGATTTGACCTTATTCACTGATGCACTATTACTGTTATCTTTACCCAAATCGCTACACTGTTCCATAGCCTTGAAGTGTCTCTTTAGATTTATAAGTTTACCCTTACTTGAACCCTCCTCCCGCTTTTTGGTTTAAAGCCTTATCTACCGTCCCAGTTATTCAATTTGCCAGGATACTAGTCCCAGTTCGGTTTAAGTGGAGCCCGACCCAAAGGTTCAGCTCTCTCTTTCCCCAGTACTGGCACCAGTGCCCCATGAATAAAAACCCCTTCGTCCCACCACTCTTTGAGCCACACATTTAACTCTCTGGCCCTATGCCAGTTTGCGTGTGGATCAAATAATAATCCATAGATTATTACCTTTGAGGTCTTGCTTATTAGTTTGGACTCTAACTCCCCAAACTCCCTCAGCAGAATCTCATTCTTAGTTCTTGAGCTGCGAGGAGATATCCTTTAACCCTGGCACAGGGCAGGCAACACAGCCTTCGGGACTCCCGGTCGCGGCTGCAGAGAGCAGTACCTATCCCCTGACTATACTGACCCCTAACACTACCACATTCCTTCCCCCCCCCCCCCCCCCCTTGAATGGCCTCCTGTACCACGGTGCGGTGGTCAATTTGCCCATCCTCCCTGCAGTCTTTGTTCTCATCCCCACAGGTAGCAAGTACCTCATACCTGATGGACAAGGACAAAGGCTGACGCTCCTTCATCACTGCATCTGGGTCCCCATACCTGCCTGACTCGCTGTCACATCCTCCTGTCCTTGACCACTGACCAAATCTAAACCATTACCTAACCTAAGGGGTGTGACTGCCTCCTGGGTCAAAGTGTCCAGATAACTCACCCCCTCCCTGATGCATCGCAATGTCTGCACCTCGGACTCCAGCTCAACAACTCTGAGCTGAAGTTCCTCGAGTTGCAGACACTTACTGCAGATGTGGTTGTCTGGGATCACACTGCTCTCTACAAACTCTCACATGCTGCAGTTCACACCATCTGCACTGCCATAAAAACAGAAAATGCTGAAAATACTCAGCAAGTCAGGCAGGATCTGTGGAGAAAGAAACATTTAACATTTCAGGTTAAAGACCTTTCGTCAGAACTGGAAGATGTTAAAGAGTTAACAGTTTTTAAGCAAGTACAGAGTCAGGGAAAGGAGGGGGAGGGGAGGAAAGAACAAAAGGGAAGGTCTGTGATAGGGTAGAGGGCACGAGTGATTAAATGACAAAAGGGATGATGGTGCAAGGCAAGGAGAGTGGTAATGGGACAAGTAAAGAAACAAAAGATCGGTCTAGAGGAGCTGTAAATGGCAACAGCAGAACCATTTCCAGCAGCTGCAGTCCCACAAAAAAAAAATGGGAGCAGTGATTATGATCTGAAGTTATTGAAATCAATGTTGAGTCCAGAAGGTTGTAAAGTGCTTAACCGAAAGATGAGGTGCTGTTCCTTGAGCTTATGTTGAGCTTCATTGGAACAGTGTAAGAGGCCGAGGACAGAGAGGTCAGAGTGGGAGTGGGACGGGGAATTAAAATGGCAAGCGACCGGCAGGTCAGGGTCACACTTGCGGACTGAGCGGAGGTGTTCAGCAAAGGGATCACCCAATCTGTGTTTGGTCTCCTCAATGTAGAGGAGACTGCACTGTTAGCAGCGAATACAGTATACTAAATTGAAAGAAGTACAAGTAAATCGCTCGTTCACCTGGAAGGAGTGTTTGGGGCCCTGGACGGTGGGAAGGGAGGAGGTGAAAGGGCAGGTGTTGCATCTCCTGCGCTCGCACGGGAAGGTGCCATGGGGAGGAGAGCAGGTGTTGGGGGTGATGGAAGAGTGGACCAGGGTATCGCGGAGGGAGCGGTCTCTTTGGAATGCTGAAAGGGGAGGGGGAGATGTGTTTGGTGGTGGGATCGCGCTGGAGGTGGGGGAAATGGCGGAGGATGATATGTTAAATGTGGAGGCTGGTGGGGCGGAAGGTGGGGGACCCTATCGTGGTTCTAGGAGGAAGGGGAAAGGATGAGGGCAGAAGTTTGGGGCCCTTCCCGCTGTCCAGGGTCCCAACACTCCACTCCAGCATCCGCAGTATTTTGCTTTTAATCTGCACTGCATGGAACTATGTTCTTCAAGAGTGCCTGGGTATGCAGAATGGGCGGAATGACCTCCTTCTGTGCCGTAAAACTCCCGAGGGTGGATATCGGTCTGGGTCCGTTTTTGCAAGCAGCGCGCGCCTGAACAGAGAAACCCGAGGCTGTCCCGAAATTGGACATCAGGCCTCATCTACACCTTCGGAGCTCCTGTCACGCCTCCACAGCCAGCTCGCCCCATGAGAAAAATGTATTTCCGTCTACCGAGAGCAGCCCTTATGTTGTTTTTCTAGAGGGGAGGTTGGAATGGGCAATGCAAGGCCCAATCGCCAGGTCTGTGGAGTCGGGAGGACCATTCCTGCATCCTCCAAGCTCCACAGAAAGGTTTTATAAAAAAATACTAACTTTTGGTTGGGACCACTGAAGAATCCTGAGCAGAGAAGTCCTGATGCCTGCCCTGCTCATCGGGAATTAATTTGTCGAGGGGTCCTTCAACAGGCATTAGGCTCCTCATTAACAAATCCTGCCAGGCCCTTCTGGTTGTATTTTACTTCAGTCCATGCACGGACCGTACTTTGACACATAGGTGTCGAATATGCAAGCGACAATTTACGTTATGAATTTCAAAGGAAACTCTCTATTCCAAGCCCCATTTCAGGCTTGTATGCATTTGATTCATGGTTTATTCTGGATTGCGTCAGTCAGACTATTTAATGCTTTGGAATATTTTTAAAGCTCAAAGATCAGGATGTGTTGCATTAGCCTGGCTTTGAAGGTGATATTTCATATGATGATCAGACCTAATGGAGTGTTCTTGACATTTCTTTATTCATGACAGAAGAGTCTTTTACATCTGTCGCCAGTCATCAGGATTATTTGTAGACGCACGATGATACAACTGAAGTAAGTAGTAAACAAGCCTTGTTTTTTAAGAAGTTAATGCAAGTACAATGAATGGGAAGAATAATGAAGGATAAGGCTGTAAAGAATATCAGTCTCTTGCTGCTAGATTCTGTCATGCAGATGAAAGGACATGGCGAGAGTGGCCAACTGTACCAGCACTGGATAGATGTAGCCAGGCTGTAGGCACTGTTTTAATGTAGGAAGCACAGCAGCCAATTTGTGCACAGCAAGGTCCCACAAACAGCAATGTGATAATGATCAGGTAATTAGTTTTAGTGATGATGGTTGAAGGTCAAATGTTGGTCAGGACACCGGGGAGAACTCCCCTGCTCTTCTTTGAGTAGTGCCAAGGCATCTTTTACATCCATCTGAGAGGGCAGACGGGCCCTCGATTTAACATCTTACCCAAAAGGTAGCACCTCTGACAGTGCAGCACGCCCTCAGTACTGCCCGACCTAGATTATGGGCTCAAGTCTCTGGAGTGGGGGCTTGAGCCCACAACCCATTGACACACAGGTCAGAGTGCTACAATTGAGCCATGGCATACACCCATTCTCCATGCCCTCAGGACATCCCAAAGCCTTTCATAGCCAAGATGTAGTTTTTGAAGTGTAGTCACTGCTGATGATGGTGGCATCTCCAGGAACTTTATCCATTGTACACTAGAGTTAGAAACAGAACTAATCATCACTTGCTCAATCAGAGTTGGTGAATCATACATTGGATCAGACTTCTGCAGGGTTAACTTCATCTCCATCTTTGTTATTGCTACCACATGACTACATTTTGCTGTTATACCAACCCATACACAAAACTAAATGAGTAAATCTTCAACCTGTACTAGATAACACGGAATTTCAGTTTGTTGACAGAGTTTCGGTTCCTTCTCTAATCAACAGCTGCTGTTTACATTAAGTTAAGAGATCATGGACCAGAAAATAGCAGTTTATGAGCTCAACAGTAACTCAATGGAGTTCGCACCTAAAACTCTACCCCAATTACACTTTCACTCTCCCAGCTGCCTAGCCTGTGGTCTTCCATTCACCGTAATTCTTCTGCAACTGTCGATCTGCTCAACTATTTCTCCACATTCGATGCCCTCGTCCCCAGTAAAATCCTTTACTCTTTCCCATCCTGGTCGACCCCATCTTCGCTCCCCCAATTCCAAAGGGCACAGATTGAACGTCTCTGTCGCACAACTGGTCTCGCCATTTATCGCCAGATCTGGCTAAACCACATCAAGCACTGTCGGGCTTCAATCTCCTCCACCAAAACCGCTCACTACTCTAGGATTATCCTGAAGAGTAAAGATAACCTCTTCCACACCACCCCCCCTCGGCTTCTCTTCTCCACTACCAGCCAGCTTCTTAAACACCTCTCCCATGCCCCCTTCACCCACACCTTCAACAACATGTTTGAGGAGCTCATGGATTTCACAAAAATAAAGATTATCCATTCTGCTGCTTCTCCCCTCTTCCTTGCCCACCATTCGATACCTCTCCTGATCCCTTGTCCTTCTCTAGTTCCTCATTAGCTCTCCGAGCTCATTTTTTCCATGATACCCACCTCCTGCTCCTTTGACCCCATTTCCACTAAATTACTCTCCGTTTCTTTGACTCTGGCCTCTTGTGCATCTTTCGCCCCACCATTGGTGGCCGTTCCTTCAGTCATCTAGGCTCCACGCTCTGGGATTCCCTCCCTAAACCCCTCCACCTCCCTCTCCTCTTTTAAGACACTGCTTGAAACCCACCCCCTTTTCTGGTATCTCCTTCTTTGTCTCAGCATCCATTTTTGTCTGATTACTCCTCTGTGAAGCGTCTTGAGACAGTTTTCTAGGTTAAAGGCACTAGGTGTCCTTGTTGTTCGAATGGGTGATTTGACATGAGGAGCTGCCCTCTACCTGAGTGTGGGACAGAGGTAAGGCTAACAACACTGTGGTCTCATTGTCTGAGCTGTGGCTCCCTGATGAGACCCCGGGAGAGTGGAATAAATCCTTTAATTGCCAACGAAGGTATCTTTCAATGTATAGTCGTCTGCCCGAAAGACAGAGTGGCAGAACTGAATTTGGTTTCATTGGCCGGGAATTTCCACGGTGGCTCCCGCTCCACCACCGTAACTTCACCGGAGGTGCAACAGAAACACTGTTCACATGGATGTACGCCATACAACAGAAACACTGTTCACATGCATGTACGCCATACAACAGAAACCGTGTTCACATGCATGTACGCCATACAACGGAAACCCTGTTCACATGCATGTACACCATACAACAGAAAACCTGTTCACATGCATGTACGCCATACAACGGAAACCCTGTTCACATGCATGTACGCCATACAACAGAAACCCTGTTCACGTGCATGTACGACATACAACGGAAACCCTGTTCACATGCATGTACGCCATACAACAGAAACCCTGTTCACGTGCATGTACGACATACAACGGAAACCCTGTTCACATGCATGTACGCCATACTTCCAGTGAAGTTACAGCGGTGGAGCAGCTCCTAGGAAACTCGGCCTATGAAGGGATATAATGCATGTTTCAAAATGGCGGAAAAGATGGATAATATCAAGATAATCAGGATATTTAAGAGTAATTGAAAGGCATGAGGATACGAGAACAGCAAGATCAAAGTGAAACTAGAGACGAGAACAGGTTTCTTTTACAAAGAATAATAGAGGTGTGACATTGAGTCTCTTCTATAGACATTACTGCTGCACTAATTCACCGCAGGAGAAAAACAGGGGTGTAAATATTTGGCTACAAGTGGAACTGAAGGTAGAACAATAAGGTGTCAGCTTGGCTCAGCAATAGAATTCTCACCTCTTGAGTCAGATGGTGGTAGGTTCAAGCACCACTACAGGATTTGAGCACATGATTTATCGTCGCTGGGTCAAAATCCTGGAACTCCCTTCCGAACAACACTGTGGGAGAACCTTCACCACACAGACTGCAGCGGTTCAAGAAAGCAGCTCACCATCACCTTCTCAAGGACAATTAGGGATGGGTAATAAATGCCGGCCTCGCCAGTGACACCCGCATCCCATGAACGAATAAAAAAAAATAATCTAGGAGGTGCCATCTTTCAGATGAGATGTTAAACTGAGACCTCGTCTGCCCTCTCAAGTGGATCCTGTGACACTATGTGACACTACTTTAGCAAAGCCTTTGACAAGGTACCGCATGGTAGGTTGTTACATAAGGTTAAATCTCACGGGATCCAAGGTGAGGTAGCCAATTGGATACAAAATTGGATTGACAACAGAAGACAGAGGGTGGTTGTAGAGGGTTGTTTTTCAAACTGGAGGCCTGTGACCAGCGGTGTGCCTCAGGGATCGGTGCTGGGTCCGCTGTTATTTGTTATTTATATTAATGATTTGGATGAGAATTTAGGAGGCATGGTTAGTAAGTTTGCAGATGACACCAAGATTGGTGGCATTGTGGACAGTGAAGAAGGTTATCTAGGATTGCAACGGGATCTTGATAAATTGGGCCAGTGGGCCGATGAATGGCAGATGGAGTTTAATTTAGATAAATGTGAGGTGATGCATTTTGGTAGATCGAATCGGGCCAGGACCTATTCCGTTAATGGTAGGGCGTTGGGGAGAGTTATAGAACAAAGAGATCTAGGAGTACAGGTTCATAGCTCCTTGAAAGTGGAGTCACAGGTGGATAGGGTGGTGAAGAAGGCATTCAGCATGCTTGGTTTCATTGGTCAGAACACTGAATACAGGAGTTGGGATGTCTTGTTGAAGTTGTACAAGACCTTAGCAAGGCCACACTTGGAATACTGTGTACAGTTCTGGTCACCCTATTATAGAAAGGATATTATTAAACTAGAAAGAGTGCAGAAAAGATTTACTAGGATGCTACCGGGACTTGATGGTTTGACTTATCGGGAGAGGTTGGATACACTGAGACTTTTTTCACTGGAGAGTAGGAGGTTTAGGGGTGATCTTATAGAAGTCTATAAAATAATGAGAGGCATAGATAAGGTAGATAGTCAAAATCTTTTCCCAAAGGTAGGGGAGTCTATAACGAGGGGGCATAGATTTAAGGTGAGAGGGGAGAGATACAAAAGGGTCCAGAGGGGCAATTTTTTCACTCAAAGGGTGGTGAGTGTCTGGAACGAGCTGCCAGAGGCAGTAGTAGAGGCGGGTACAATTTTGTCTTTTAAAAAGCATTTGGACAGTTACATGGGTAAGATGGGTAGAGTGGGATATGGGCCAAGTGCAGGCAATTGGGACTGGCTTAGTGGTATAAACTGGGCGACATGGACATGTTGGGCCGAAGGGCCTGTTTTCATGTTGTAAACTTCTATGATTCTATAATAGCAGAGGCGTTCTCCTAGTGTCCTGGCCAATCGGCTGGGGTAAGCTGTGAGACCTGAGTTGGTTGTCCAATTGATCTCTGCTCCTGTACTTGGATAAATGAGAGGCCACTAACGAAGGGGAAGTCATGTCTGACAAATTTGCTTGAGTTCTTTGAGGATATAACATACAGGGTGGATAAAGGGGAACCAGTGGACGTAGTGTATTTGGACTTCCAGAAGGCATTCGACAAGGTGCCACATAAAAGATTATTGCTCAAGATAAAGAATCACTGGATTGGGGATAATATTCTGGCATGGGTGGAGGATTGGTTATCTAACAGGAAGCAGAGAGTTGGGATAAATGGTACATTCTCGGACTGGCAACCTGTAGCCAGTGGTGTTCCGCAGGGGTCGGTGCTGGGTCCCCAACTCTTTACAATCTATATTAACGATTTGGAGGAGGGGACCAAGTGTAACATATCAAAGTTTGCAGATGATACAAAGATGGGAGGGAAAGTAGAGAGTGAGGAGGACATAAAAAACCTACAAGGGGATATAGACAGGCTGGGTGAGTGGGCGGAGATTTGGCAGATGCAATACAATATTGGAAAATGTGAGGTTATGCACTTTGGCAGGAAAAATCGGAGAGCAAGTTATTTTCTTAATGGCGAGAGACTGGAAAGTACTGCAGTACAAAGGGATCAGGGGGTCCTAGTGCAAGAAAATCAAAAAGTTAGTTTGCAGGTGCAGCAGGTGATCAAGAAGGCCAACGGAATGTTGGCTTTTATTTCTAGGGGGATAGAATATAAAAACAGGGAGGTATTGCTGCAGTTATATAAGGTATTGGTGAGACCGCACCTGGAATACTGCATACAGTTTTGGTCTCCACACTTCAGAAAAGGCATACTTGCTCTCGAGGCAGTACAAAGAAGGTTCACTCGGTTAATCCCGGGGATGAGGGGATGGACATATGAGGAGAGGTTGAGTAGATTGGGACTCTACTCATTGGAGTTCAGAAGAATGAGAGGCGATCTTATTGAAACATATAAGATTGTGAAGGGGCTTGATCGGGTGGATGCGGTAAGGATGTTCCCAAGGATGGGTGAAACTAGAACTAGGGGGCATAATCTTAGAATAAGGGGCTGCTCTTTCAAAACTGAGATGAGGAGAAACTTCTTCACTCAGAGGGTAGTAGGTCTGTGGAATTTACTGCCCCAGGAAGCTGTGGAAGCTAGATCATTAAATAAATTTAAAACAGAAATAGACAGTTTCCTAGAAGTAAAGGGAATTAGGGGTTACGGGGAGCGGGCAGGAAATTGGACATGAATTTAGATTTGAGGTTAGGATCAGATCAGCCAATATCTTATTGAATGGTGGAGCAGGCTCGAGGGGCCGATTGGCCTACTCCTGCTCCTATTTCTTATGTTCTTATGTTCTAATAAAAACAGATTTAACGTCTGTAACTTCACAAGTGGTTTAAAGTGCTTTGCCACTGGTTATCAGTTCTATAGAATAGAAAGTGGAGATTCTTTCCAAACAGCAGCTAAGGTTAGTGACTGATAACATGTTGCAAAGGAAAACTCTGTTTCACCTTCTCATGTTGTTACTGAAAAGGGTCTCACCTTTCGTCTTTACTCTATGATGCTGTTCCACTCATGCAGCACTGGCATCCTTCAATTCAATGTGCCTTCTAGATTCTGTCAGCTACCTCCCCTCCCTATGTGCTCAAAGCAGCCGACGTTCGTTTTATCCTGAGACATCAGAACAGGGATCAAGCTAGCGAATGGGATTTTTTAATGGATTTCCAAATGGCAAATAACTGAAGAAGGTCAAATGTTGCAAAGTATATAGAGAAGTGCCAGGCTTAGCATTGTGCTCTTAGCAGAACGCACTTTAAGGAACAAGTGAGAGCCACAAAGTATCGTGACCTTATGGTATTCTTACCTGATTGTTGTTTTCACATGAAAGGTACTCAGTCTCATTATTCGGAGGATGGGAGTGCTTCTGGATTTGTAAAACTGATCAGAATGATAATTGAAAGCCAAATAAAAAGGACTTGTGTCTTAAAGGCACCCATTCCTTACTTATTGCCTGTAATTTAGCAATGATTAAAGAGGCAGAGCACTCCAGATCCTAGAACTGGTACATTCCACATTCATTAACAATTTTTTTCCGAATGATATAAATATTTTAACCTTAAAATTAGAGCTAGGCAGTTCAGGGGTGATGTCAGGAAGCACTTCTTCACACAGAGTAGTGGAAATCTAGAACTCTCTCCCCCAAAAAGCTGTTGAGTCCAGGTCAATTGAAAATTTCAAGACTGTGATTGATCGGTTTTTGTCAGGCAAAGGTATTAAGGGTTACAGAACCAAGATGGGTAGATGGAGTTAAGGTACAGATCTGCCATGATCTAATTGAATGACGGAACAGGCTTGAGGGGCTGAATGACCTATGTTCCTATGTTCCACTGAAATGGCATTCGTGCAGACACTAACATCCAGAAACGCATTGTCGCTTTTTTAGGTCAATACTATAATAAATACTATTTAAGTGACTGGCTTCAATAATGGTTAGTATCCACTCGTTAAGGTTTGGGGTTGTTTTACAGAGATAGACACTGGACTAAGGAAAACATTGCTGGTTTGCCAGACCTGACCGGGCCACATCAAGCTCTATTTGGCCATGCTCTCCTCTGCCAGAACTGCCCACTACTCTAGGATCATCCAGGAGAGCAAAGATATCCTCTGGCTCCTTTTATCTACTACCAACTTTCTCCTGAGACCTCTCTCCCCATCCTCTCAACCCTCACTTCAAGTGTGAGCAGCTCGTGAATTTCTTCATCACACAAATAGAGGCTATCCATCCGGCTGCTGCTCCCCTCTCCCCTTGCCCACCAAACTAAACTCCCCTGAATTTCGATCTCTCTTTTGTTTCTTTCTCTCTCATCTCCCCACAGCACTCTCCAAGATCATCTCATCCATGAGACCCACCTCCTGCTCCATGACCCCATTCCCACTAAATTGCTTATCACCCAACTTCCTTTCCTGACCCCCATGCTAGCTGGCATTGTAAATGGTTCCTTCTCCTCAGGCACCACTCCCGCCCTTTCAAAAACACTGTCATCACCAACCTCCTCACAAAACCCTCCTGAAGTATTCTGTCATTGCAAACGACTGGCCCTTCTCCAACCTCCCTTTCTTTTCCAAGGTCCTTGAATGTGGTTGTCCCCTCCTAGATGAGTGCCCATCTTTCCCATACTTCCCTGCTTGAATCTCTCCTATCAGGTTTCTGCCCCACTTGCAACATTAAAACAGGCCACAAACAACATTTTCTGTGAGGGTAGTGGTCAACAGGATGGGGGAGGGTGGCGGCAGCAATCGTTGGGGTGAGGTCACAATCGGTGGGGGGTGGGGGGGTGCGAGCATTGGCCGGTGGCAGCCGCGGTTTTAATATGGGGTTGGGAGGAGCACGCCTGCTCTTCCTGGCTCCATATTGAGTTAAGTGTTTTTAACCGATGCATCCTGGAGAACAGTTTTTACTAACTTGAAATGATGCTCTGGTAATGAATGACAGATGAAATGAATCCTTTCACTCTGCAACTAATAAATTGTGCAACAGATAAATTATTGTAATCAGTGGTCTTGTCTGGCATGCAGTCAGATGGCATATCCCTAAATTAACAGCATCTGACAACAAAGGATTCCTCAAAGCTCGTCAGATAACATCTGCTGAGAGGATTCCATTGAACGTCTCTGATTGCTAGTACATTATTCAGTTTCCACTCCTGTCATTCTGTGCTGGATTTTAATTTACTTAAATAATTTTAATTCATTCTCGGGATGTGGGCGTCGCTGGCAAGGCTGGCATTTATTGCCCAAGTCCTTGAGAAGGTTCTTCTTGAACCGCTGCAGTCCGTGTGGTGAAGGTTCTCCCACAATGCTGCTAGGTAGTAAGTTCCAGGATTTTGACCCAGCGACGATGAAGGAACGGTGATATATGTCCAGATATAAAGTATATATTAAACATCACTGAGATTCACCCAGGTAATTTTGTGGTTACAGATTAAAATGCTATTATTGATCCAATCAGCCTATTTCTAAATATGAACCGATTAACAATTTTGTTTAAATCTTGCAATAAACACTTTGAAAGAAAAATATGGTGGGTATAGTTTCATAAAAAAGCCTATTCTGTTGCAAACTGACAAGAAATTTAATCTTGATTTCACTTTCTCAACTGACAGGTTTTATCTTACAAAAAAATCACATCAAACTTTGCAGGTGCTGTAAAGTGTGTGTTCTCACAGCAACAGTATCTGAGGAGAATAAACACTTTAGATGCTCGTGAGATATCATTTGTAAATGGGACGGTGTTTAATGTCACCATAGGAACAAGCTGTTTAAACCCGTCATGCCAAGCCCGTTAAACTCAGAACTGAAAGTGGAATTGTGAAGGGAATTGGGTGCCTCACTAGGTGAACACATGGTCCTATTTTTCACCTCTGGGACCTGAGTTCAAATCCTGTTGGAAGTTGATGCACCTTCCATATCCTCAGGACTTCACAGCCAATAAATTACTTTTGAACTGTAGTCACTGTTGTTACAGAGGCAAAGACTGCAGCCAATTGTGGCACAGCAAAGCCCCACAAACAGCCAATGAGATAAAAGATCAGTTAATCTCTACAAGGTCCTGCCAACAGCAATTGAGATAAAGGACCAGTTAATCTGTTTTAGTGACAATTGGTTGTGGCATAAATATTGTCCAGGACATCTCTCTAATCTTCCTCCTCTAATGTCACGAGATCTCTTAGATCCGAACAGGTAGACAAAGCATCTGGTCAGTATCTCATCCAAAAGACAGCACTTCTGACAATCCAACAAACCCTCAGTGCTCTACCAAAGTGTCACCTTAGATTATGCATTTAAGCAATGAAGTGGGAGTTGAACCTATGACCTTTATCACTCACGAGCCAAGCTGGCACAGCTACCCATGATGGGAGAAAGTCTTGTCTGCGTTTATTATTATTTTTTTATCAGCATGTGAGCAACACTGGCTGCATTTATTGCCCATCTTTATCTGCTCTGAGAAGGTGGTGGGGGCCATCAATGCGATCTGCCTCAACCACTCCATGTGGCAGAGAGTTCCACATTCTCACCACTCTCTGTGTAAAGTCATTCCTCTGAAATTCTTTATTTGATCTATTAGTGGCTATCTTATATTTGTGCCCCCCTTTGTTCTGGACTCACCCACAAGTGGAAACAATTTCTCCACATTCCTATTAAACCCCTTCATAATTTCAAAGACCTCTCTAAGTTCTCCTCTAATCTTCTCTTTTCCAGAGAAAAGTGCCCCAACCTGCTCAATCTTTCCTGATAGTTGCATCTTCTCAATTCTGCTGGCATCGTTACAAATCTTTTCTGCACTTTCTCCAGTGCTTCAGTAACCTTTTTGTGGTATGGAGACCAGAACTGCACACAGTGCTCTAACCAAGGCTCGATATTAATTTAACATTACCTCCCTGCTTTTGTTTTCAGTTCCTCTAGAAATGAATGCTAGTATTTTGTTTGTGCTCATTACGGTTTTATCAACTTGTGTTGCTACTTTTAGCGATTCCCAATTTCTCCCCAGTGCTCTCGTAATCCACCACCTCTCCATTGCCCCCAGGACCCATCCTCCATCCTCGTGTACTCCTAAGCCCCATGCCTCACTTCTCCCAGATCCCAAATTACCAAGAGTCATCAAATACCCCACATCAAAGTCGTCCTTTCAAGTGATCCTGGACTTCACCCCCTTCGGAATGGTCCCAAGGCAATGCCTCAGAGGCTCTATTTCCCATAAGCAGTCCCATGTCCCAGCCCTCTCACTGCCTCCCATGTGCCTATTCCAATTCTCTACTTGCACTTTCAGCCACGCAAGTTTCAGAAACTCACAACCTCTAGGTGTCCACCTCGAACCTGGTCATGCAGACTTCTGTCGAATCTCATCAAGGGGTAAGTAGACATCCTGTGTTGTACAATTGCTACTCATGCATATAACTAGGCATCCGAACTACATTCTCCAGCCATTAGAGACCAGGCCAGGTAGTCATCCATGTGACATGTGTTGGAGGGCACGATGGAATGTGTAACATGGCTCACACGGACAGCAACCTCTTGAGATTTCCTTGAGTCAAACAGCATAAGACAGGGTTGCGTTCCTATTATTTATCTTTAGTTGTTAGTTTTGAAGTTTTCAAAGTGAATGGACTAGAAGCTGCAAAATCTGAAAATGTTGACGAGGTCAAAAGAGGAGGAAATTGAGGGGATTTGCAGCCGGAGACATGACCGACAGGAAGCTAAGGAGAAAGACAAGGAAAGGTAGTTCCAGGTGACATAGGAGCCTGAGAATGAGTAACAGCATCAGACAAGGGAGAGAAATCAACTCAGATCTGAGGAAGAGCAGGAATAATGTAAATTAAAGGCCAAATATAATGTGAAACAGTATCAGCACGAGGATAAACAATACCAGCACCAGGAGAAACAATACCAGCACCAGGAGAAACAATACCAGCACTGGGAGAAACAATACCAGCACCAGGAGAAACAATACCAGCACGAGGATAAACAATACCAGCACCAGGAGAAATAATACCAGCACCAGGAGAAACAATACCAGCACCAGGAGAAACAATACCAGCACCAGGAGAAACAATACCAGCACCAGGAGAAACAATACCAGCACGAGGAGAAACAATACCAGCACGAGGATAAACAATACCAGCACCAGGAGAAACAATACCAGCACGAGGATAAACAATACCAGCACGAGGATAAACAATACCAGCACCAGGAGAAACAATACCAGCACCAGGAGAAACAGTATCAGCACAAGAGAAACAATACCAGCAGGAGGACAAACAATACCAGGACCAGGAGAAACAATACCAGCAGGAGGAGAAACAATACCAGCACCAGGAGAAACAGTACCAGCACCAGGAGAAACAATACCAGCACCAGGAGAAACATTACCAGCACAAGAGAAACAGTACCAGCAGGAGGAGAAACAGTACCAGCACCAGGAGAAACAATACCAGCACCAGGAGAAACAGTACCAGCACCAGGAGAAACAATACCAGCACAAGAGAAACAGTACCAGCACAAGAGAAACAGTACCAGCACAAGAGAAACAGTACCAGCAGGAGGAGAAACAATACCAGCACCAGGAGAAACAATACCAGCAGGAGGAGAAACAATACCAGCACCAGGAGAAACAGTACCAGCACCAGGAGAAACAGTACCAGCACCAGGAGAAACAATACCAGCACCAGGAGAAACAGTACCAGCACAAGAGAAACAGTACCAGCAGGAGGAGAAACAGTACCAGCACCAGGAGAAACAATACCAGCACCAGGAGAAACAATACCAGCACCAGGAGAAACAGTACCAGCACAAGAGAAACAGTACCAGCAGGAGGAGAAACAATACCAGCACCAGGAGAAACAGTACCAGCATCAGAGAAACAATACCAGCACCAGGAGAAACAATACCAGCATCAGAGAAACAATACCAGCACCAGAGAAACAATACCAGCACTGGGAGAAACAATACCAGCACTGGGAGAAACAGTACCAGCACCAGGAGAAACAGTACCAGCACCGGGAGAAACAATACCAGCACCAGGAGAAACAATACCAGCACCAGGAGAAACAGTACCAGCACCGGGAGAAACAATACCAGCACCAGGAGAAACAATACCAGCACCAGGAGAAACAATACCAGCACCGGGAGAAACAATACCAGCACCAGGAGAAACAATACCAGCACCAGGAGAAACAGTACCAGCACCAGAGAAACAATACCAGCACCAGGAGAAACAATACCAGCACGAGAGAAACAATACCAGCACTGGGAGAAACAATACCAGCACCAGAAGAAACATTACCAGCACAAGAGAAACAGTACCAGCAGGAGGAGAAACAATACCAGCACCAGGAGAAACAATACCAGCACCAGGAGAAACAATACCAGCACCAGGAGAAACATTACCAGCACCAGGAGAAACATTACCAGCACAAGAGAAACAGTACCAGCAGGAGGAGAAACAGTACCAGCACCAGGAGAAACAATACCAGCACCAGGAGAAACAATACCAGCACCAGGAGAAACAGTACCAGCACCAGGAGAAACAATACCAGCACAAGAGAAACAGTACCAGCACAAGAGAAACAGTACCAGCAGGAGGAGAAACAATACCAGCACCAGGAGAAACAATACCAGCAGGAGGAGAAACAATACCAGCACCAGGAGAAACAGTACCAGCACCAGGAGAAACAATACCAGAACCAGGAGAAACAGTACCAGCAGGAGGAGAAACAGTACCAGCACCAGGAGAAACAATACCAGCACCAGGAGAAACAATACCAGCACCAGGAGAAACAATACCAGCACCAGGAGAAACAGTACCAGCACAAGATAAACAGTACCAGCAGGAGGAGAAACAATACCAGCACCAGGAGAAACAGTACCAGCACCAGAGAAACAATACCAGCACCAGGAGAAACAATACCAGCACCAGAGAAACAATACCAGCACCAGAGAAACAATACCAGCACTGGGAGAAACAATACCAGCACTGGGAGAAACAGTACCAGCACCAGGAGAAACAGTACCAGCACCGGGAGAAACAATACCAGCACCAGGAGAAACAATACCAGCACCAGGAGAAACAATACCAGCACCAGGAGAAACAATACCAGCACCGGGAGAAACAATACCAGCACCAGGAGAAACAGTACCAGCACCAGAGAAACAATACCAGCACCAGGAGAAACAATACCAGCACCAGAGAAACAATACCAGCACTGGGAGAAACAATACCAGCACTGGGAGAAACAATACCAGCACCGGGAGAAACAATACCAGCACCGGGAGAAATAATACCAGCACCGGGAGAAACAGTTCCAGCACCGGGAGAAACAGTTCCAGCACCAGGAGAAACAATACCAGCACCAGAGAAACAATACCAGCACCAGAGAAACAATACCAGCACTGGGAGAAACAATACCAGCACTGGGAGAAACAGTACCAGCACTGGGAGAAACAGTACCAGCACCAGGAGAAACAGTACCAGCACCGGGAGAAACAATACCAGCACCAGGAGAAACAATACCAGCACCAGGAGAAACAGTACCAGCACCGGGAGAAACAATACCAGCACCAGGAGAAACAATACCAGCACCAGGAGAAACAATACCAGCACCGGGAGAAACAATACCAGCACCAGGAGAAACAATACCAGCACCAGGAGAAACAGTACCAGCACCAGAGAAACAATACCAGCACCAGGAGAAACAATACCAGCACCAGAGAAACAATACCAGCACCAGAGAAACAATACCAGCACTGGGAGAAACAATACCAGCACTGGGAGAAACAATACCAGCACCGGGAGAAACAATACCAGCACCGGGAGAAATAATACCAGCACCAGGAGAAATAATACCAGCACCGGGAGAAACAGTCCCAGCACCAGGAGAAACAATACCAGCACCAGGAGAAACAATACCAGCAAAGGAGAAACAATACCAGCACCAGGAGAAACAATACCAGCACCAGGAGAAACATTACCAGCAGGAGGAGAAACAATACCAGCAGGAGGAGAAACAATACCAGCACCAGGAGAAACAATACCAGCACCAGGAGAAACAATACCAGCACCAGGAGAAACAATACCAGCACAAGAGAAACAGTACCAGCACAAGAGAAACAGTACCAGCACAAGAGAAACAGTACCAGCAGGAGGAGAAACAATACCAGCACCAGGAGAAACAGTACCAGCACAAGAGAAACAGTACCAGCACCAGGAGAAACAGTTCCAGCACCAGGAGAAACAATACCAGCACCAGGAGAAACAATACCAGCACCAGGAGAAACAGTACCAGCACCAGAGAAACAATACCAGCACCAGGAGAAACAATACCAGCACCAGGAGAAACAATACCAGCACCAGAGAAACAATACCAGCACCAGAGAAACAATACCAGCACTGGGAGAAACAGTACCAGCACCAGGAGAAACAGTACCAGCACCGGGAGAAACAATACCAGCACCAGGAGAAACAATACCAGCACCGGGAGAAACAATACCAGCACCAGGAGAAACAATACCAGCACCAGGAGAAACAGTACCAGCACCAGAGAAACAATACCAGCACCAGAGAAACAATACCAGCACAAGAGAAACAATACCAGCACCAGGAGAAACAGTACCAGCACCGGGAGAAACAATACCAGCACCAGGAGAAACAATACCAGCACCAGGAGAAACAATACCAGCACCAGGAGAAACAATACCAGCACCAGAGAAACAATACCAGCACTGGGAGAAACAATACCAGCACCGGGAGAAACAATACCAGCACCAGAGAAACAATACCAGCACCGGGAGAAACAATACCAGCACCGGGAGAAACAATACCAGCACCAGGAGAAATAATACCAGCACCGGGAGAAACAGTACCAGCACCAGGAGAAACAATACCAGCACCAGGAGAAACAATACCAGCACCGGAAGAAACAATACCAGCACCGGGAGAAACAATACCAGCACCAGAGAAACAATACCAGCACGAGGATAAACAATACCAGCACCAGAGAAACAATACCAGCACCGGGAGAAACAATACCAGCACCAGAGAAACAATACCAGCTCCAGGAGAAACAATACCAGCACCAGGAGAAACAATACCAGCACCAGAGAAACAATACCAGCACCGGGAGAAACAATACCAGCACGAGGATAAACAATACCAGCACCAGAGAAACAATACCAGCACCGGGAGAAACAATACCAGCACCAGAGAAACAATACCAGCTCCAGGAGAAACAATACCAGCACCAGGAGAAACAATACCAGCACCAGAGAAACAATACCAGCACCGGGAGAAACAATACCAGCACCAGGAGTAACAATACCAGCACAAGAGAAACAGTACCAGCACAAGAGAAACAGTACCAGCACAAGAGAAACAGTACCAGCAGGAGGAGAAACAATACCAGCACCAGGAGAAACAGTACCAGCACAAGAGAAACAGTACCAGCACAAGAGAAACAGTTCCAGCACCAGGAGAAACAATACCAGCACCAGGAGAAACAATACCAGCACCAGGAGAAACAATACCAGCACCAGGAGAAACAGTACCAGCACAAGAGAAACAGTACCAGCAGGAGGAGAAACAATACCAGCACCAGGAGAAACAGTACCAGCACCAGAGAAACAATACCAGCACCAGGAGAAACAATACCAGCACCAGAGAAACAATACCAGCACCAGAGAAACAATACCAGCACTGGGAGAAACAGTACCAGCACCAGGAGAAACAGTACCAGCACCGGGAGAAACAATACCAGCACCAGGAGAAACAATACCAGCACCGGGAGAAACAATACCAGCACCAGGAGAAACAATACCAGCACCAGGAGAAACAGTACCAGCACCAGAGAAACAATACCAGCACCAGAGAAACAATACCAGCACAAGAGAAACAATACCAGCACCAGGAGAAACAGTACCAGCACCGGGAGAAACAATGCCAGCACCAGGAGAAACAATACCAGCACCAGGAGAAACAATACCAGCACCAGAGAAACAATACCAGCACTGGGAGAAACAATACCAGCACCGGGAGAAACAATACCAGCACCAGAGAAACAATACCAGCACCGGGAGAAACAATACCAGCACCGGGAGAAACAATACCAGCACCGGGAGAAACAGTACCAGCACCAGGAGAAACAATACCAGCACCAGGAGAAACAATACCAGCACCGGGAGAAACAATACCAGCACCAGAGAAACAATACCAGCACGAGGATAAACAATACCAGCACCA
Organism: Heptranchias perlo; assembly: GCF_035084215.1. Lineage (NCBI taxonomy): Eukaryota > Metazoa > Chordata > Chondrichthyes > Hexanchiformes > Hexanchidae > Heptranchias > Heptranchias perlo. The sequence continues at coordinate 99,734,964 of NC_090328.1, read as the reverse complement.
GAGAAACAATACCAGCACCGGGAGAAACAATACCAGCACCAGAGAAACAATACCAGCTCCAGGAGAAACAATACCAGCACCAGAGAAACAATACCAGCACCGGGAGAAACAATACCAGCACGAGGATAAACAATACCAGCACCAGAGAAACAATACCAGCACCGGGAGAAACAATACCAGCACCAGAGAAACAATACCAGCTCCAGGAGAAACAATACCAGCACCAGGAGAAACAATACCAGCACCAGAGAAACAATACCAGCACCGGGAGAAACAATACCAGCACCAGAGAAACAATACCAGCGCCAGAGAAACAATACCAGCACCGGGAGAAACAATACCAGCACCAGGAGAAACAATACCAGCACCAGAGAAACAATACCAGCACCGGGAGAAACAATACCAGCACCGGGAGAAACAATACCAGCACCGGGAGAAACAATACCAGCACCGGGAGAAACAATACCAGCACCGGGAGAAACAATACCAGCACCAGGAGAAATAATACCAGCACCGGGAGAAACAATACCAGCACCAGAGAAACAATACCAGCACCAGGAGAAACAATACCAGCACCAGGAGAAACAATACCAGCACCAGAGAAACAATACCAGCACCGGGAGAAACAATACCAGCACCAGGAGAAACAGTACCAGCACCAGGAGAAACAATACCAGCACCAGGAGAAACAATACCAGCACCGGGAGAAACAATACCAGCACGAGGAGAAACAATACCAGCACCAGGAGAAACAGTACCAGCACCGGGAGAAACAATACCAGCACCAGGAGAAACAATACCAGCACCAGAAAGAACAGTACCAGCACAGAGAGATACAGCACTAGCACAAGAAGGAACAGTATGTGCACAATGAGGAACAGTATCAGCGTGAGGGGAAACGGTAATAGCATGAGGAGAAACAGTATCAGTACCAGGAGAAACAGATTCTTAAATCAGACAGTTAAGACTTGCATGCTCATTTACGGCCAAAGAAGTCTGATGTGACTAATATTCAAAAAGATCAGTCAGGAAATGAGCAACTGGAACATCTATCTCTCCCTCACAGTTGTGTTATACATCAAATCAAAAGTTGCCTTTCCTCCTAGGTGCCACATAATCTCCTGGGAGCGGAGAAAAACCAGATCAAAGATTGAAGCCTTAATAGATTCATCGAATAATACAGCACAGAATGGGGCTATTCAGCCCATTGTGCCTGTGCCAGCTCTCTGAAAGAGTCTCATTCCCCTGAACCCATAGCCCTGCAAATTTCCCCTTTTCAAGTATATATCCAATTCCCATTTGAAAGTTACTATTGAGTCTGTTTCAATTCTTTTTTAGGGGAAAAAAAATTTGGAAAATTCCTCTCCTGACCCTTAAGAGGATCAACGCTGGTCCAGGAGACCACATTAACCATGACTTGTATTTACTTGGTACCTACCTCTTGTATGATGTGATCTCCGCCCCAGCCAAGAACCGGTACAGCTCTTTTGAAGGTACACTGTGAATCAGCAACTCACCGCCCAAGCCAGCAACTTGTTCCATAGGTCTACTGTTCTCTGGGAAAAGAAGAACCGCGAAACATCAAATCCATTTCTGCCCTTGCATGATTTATGCATATGACCTCTGGTCCTCCCCTACCTATCTAATTGAAATAATTTGTCACTGTGCACACAATCTAGTCCTTCATTATTTTATAGACCTCAATCAAATCACTGGCTTCTCTAAAGTATACAAACCCAGCTCTTTAATCCTATCTGGGTAGCTAAGGTGTTTTAAACTCGGAATCAATCTTGGGGCCCTCCTCTAAACCTTTTCCAAAGCCTCATTATCTCCCACCATCTGAAGGGACCAGAACTGGACACAGTATTCTAACTGAGGCCTGACCAAGGTCTTGTAAGAGGACAAAATGGTATGTTTCATTTTATAATAGATAGTCATAGAAACATAGAATGGTTACAGCACAGAAGCGGGTCATTCGGCCCATCGAGCCCGTGGCGTCTCTTTGTAAGAGCAATTCAGTTAGTCCCACTCCCCCGCTCTTTCCCCGTAGCCCTGCAAATTTTTTCCCTTCAAGTATTTATCCAATTCCTTTTGAAAACCACGATCGAATCTGCTTCCACCACCCTTTCAAGCAATGCATTCCAGATCATAACTACTCGCTGCGTAAAAAGTTTTGCCTCATGTCGCCTTTGGTTCTTTTGCCAATCACCTTAAATCCATGTCCTCTGGTTCTCGACCCTTCCGCCAATGGGAACAGTGTCTGTTTATTTTTACTTTATCTAAACCCATCGATTTTGAACACCTCTATCAAATGTCCTCTTAACCTTCTCTGCTCTAAGGAGAACCACGTAACTGAAGTCCCTCATCCCTGGAACCATTCAGTAAATCTTTTCTGCACGCTCCCGAAGGCCTTTCCATTCTTCCTAAAGTGCAGTGCCCAGAATTGGACACAATACTCCAGCTGTGGCCAAAGCAGTGTTTTATAAAGATTCAACTTAACTTCTTTGCTTTTGTACTCTATGCCTCGATTTATAAAGCCCAGGATCCCGTATGCTTTTTTAACCACTTTCTCAACCTGTCCTGCCGCCTTCAAAGATTTGTGCACAAAAACCCCCAGGTGTCTCTGTTCCTCCACCCCCTTTAGAATTGTACCATTCAGTTTATATTTCATCTCCTCCTTCTTCCTGCCAGAATGTATACTTTGCTGTTCTCTGCGTTAAATTTCATCTGCCATGTGTCCACCCATTCCACCAGCCCATCTATGTCCACTTGAAGTCTATTACTATCCTCCTCACCGTTTACTACACTTTCAAGTTTTGTGTCATCTGCAAATTTTTAAATTGTGCCCTGTACACCCAAGTCCAAGTCATTAATATATCTCAAAAAAAGCAGTGGTCCTAGTACCGATCTCTGTGGGGATGGCACGGTATACGTTCCTCCAGTCTGAAAAACAACTGTTCACTACTAGTCTCTGTTTCCTGTCTGCTACTGCCTCTTTTATTCCATGGGCTTCAATTTTGCTGACAAGCCTATTATGTGGCACTTTATCAAACACCTCTTGAAAGTCCATATACACAACATCAACCATATTGCCCTTGTCAACCCTTTCTGTTACCTCAACAAAAAACTTAATCAAGTTAGTGAAACACAATTTGCGTTTAACAAATCCATAGAACCATAGAAAAGATACAGCACAGAAGGGGGCCATTTGGCCCATGGTGTCTGCGCCGGCTCGAAGAACAACCAGGTGCCCATTCTAATCCCACCTTCCAGCACCCGGTCCGTAGCCCTGCAGCTTACAGCACTTTAGGTGCAGGTCCAGGTACTTTTTAAAAGAGTTGAGGGTCCCTGCTTCTACCACCAATTCGGGCAGCGAATTCCATACACCCACCACCCTCTGGGTAAAAAAGTTTTTCTTCATGTCCCCTCTAATCTTTCCGCCAATCAGCTTAAATCTATGTCCTCCAGTTCTTGAACTCTCCGCTAGGGGAAATAGGTACTTCCTGCCTACTCTATCTGGGCCCCTCATAATTTTGTACACCTCAATCAAATCACCCCTCAGCCTCCGCTGCTCCAAAGAAAACAACCCCAGCCTATCCAATCTCTCCTCATAGCTGCAATTTCCAAGCCCTGGCAACATTCTTGTAAATCTTCTCTGCACTCTCTCCAGAGCAATTACGACCTTCCTGTAATGTGGTGACCAGAACTGCGCACAGTACTCCAGCTGTGGCCTTACCAGCATTTTATACAGTTCCATCATTACATCCCTGCTTTTGTATTCTATACCTCGGCTAATAACTGAGAGCATTCTGTATGCCTTCTTTACAACCTTATCTACCTTTATTGCCACCTTCAGGGACCTGTGCACATGCACTCCAAGGTCTCTCACTTCCTCTACCTTTCTCAATATATTCCCGTTTACTACGTATTCCCTTTTACTGTTTGCCCTCCCTAAGTGCATTACCTCACACTTCTCTGGGTTGAACTCCATTTGCCACTTTTGCACCCACTCCACCAACCCATTGATATCTTCTTGGAGTCTACAGCTATCCTCTTCACTATCAACTCCACGGCCAATTTTTGTGTCGTCTGCAAATTTTCCAACCATGCCCCCTACATTCAAATCCAAATCATTAATATATACCACAAACAGCAAGGGACCCAACACTGAGCCCTGTGGCACTGGAAACGGATCTTCATTCGCAAAGACATCCATCGACTTTTACCCTTTGATTCCTGTTACTGAGCCAATTTTGGATCCAATTCGCCACATTTCCCTGTATCCCATGGGCTTTTACCTTTCTGACCAGTCTGCCATGTTGGCTTTCCTTTATTAATCCACACTTGTCCAAGTGACTATTAATTTTGTCCCAGATTCTCGTTTCTAAAAGCTTCCCCACCACCGAGATTAAACTGACTGGCCTGCAGTTGCCGGGTTTATCCTTACACACTTTTTTGAACAAGGGTGTAACATTTTCAAGTCTCCAGTCCTCTGGCACCACCCTTGTATCTAAGGGTGAATGGAAGATTATGGCCAGCACATCTGCAATTTCCACCCTTACTTCCCTTAGCAACCTAGGATGCATCCCATCTGGACTGGGTGACTTATCTACTTTTAGTACGGCCAGCCTTTCTATTATCTCTTCTTTATCAATTTTTAGCCCATCCAGTATCTCAACTACCTCCTCTTTTACTGAGACTTTGGCAGCATCTTCATCCTTGATAAAGACAGATGCAAAGTACTCATTTAGTACCTCAGCCTTCATGTGGAGATCTCCTTTTTGGACCCTAATCAGTCCAGCCCTCCCCTTACTACCTGTTTACTATTTATATGCAGATAGAAGACTTTTGGATTCCCTTCTATGTTAATCACCAGTCTATTCTCATAATCTCTTTGCCCCTCTTATTTCCTTTTTCACTTCTCCTCTGTACATTCTATATTCAACCTGGTTCTCACTTGAATTATCAACTTGATATCTGTCAAACGCCCCCTTTTTCTGCTTCATCTTACTCTCTATCTCTTTCGTCATCCAGGGAGCTCTGGCTTTAGTTGCCCTGCCTTTCCCCCTCGTGGGAATGTACCTAGACTGTACCCGAACCATCTCCTCTTTAAAGGCCGCACATTATTCGATTACAGTTTTGCCTGCCAATCTTTGATTCCAATTTACCCAGGCCAGATCCGTTCTCAACCCATTGAAATTGGCCCTCTTCCAATTAAATATTTTTACTCTAGATTACTTGTCATTCTTTTCCATAATTAATCTAAACCTTAAGATACTATGATCACTGTTCCCTGAATGTTCCTCCAGTGACACTTGCTCCACTTGACCCACTTCATTCCCCAGAACTCAGCAATGTCCCTTCCTCATTGGGCCGGAAACATGCTGGTCAAGAAAGTTCTCCTGAACACTCTTCAGAAATTCCTCCCCCTCTTTGCCCTTTACACTATTACTATCCCAGTCTATATTAGGATAGTTGAAGTCCCCCATTATCACTACTCTATAGTTCTTGCACCTCTCTGTAATTTCCCTGCAAATTTGCTCCTCTATATCCTTCCCACTAGTTGGTGGCCTATAGAATATACCAATAGTGTAATGACACCCCTATTGTTTCTTAACTCTAACCAAATAGATTCTGTTCTTGACCCCTCCAGGACATCCTCTCTCTCCAGCTTACAATATTCTTCTTGAACAATACTGCCACCAGCAACCCCCCCCCCCCCCGCTTTTTCTCCTTCCCTGTCTTTCCCAAACACCTTGTATCCAGGAATATGTAGTACCCAATCCTGCCCTTTTTTGAGCCAGTTCTCCGTTATCGTCACTACATCATGTGGCTATTTGCACCTGCAGTTCACCAACCTTATTTACCACTCATCGTGTGTTCATACACAAGCACTCTAAACCTATCTTAGACCTTGTATTCTCTCTTAGTCTGATCCCACCAAATACTGTACTATTTCTTACTCTAGTGCTATCTGTATCTCCCAATCCTTTATGCACCTATGGTCCTATGAAAGTTTCCCAGTACCCTATTAGCTTTAGTTATAGCTTCGTGGCATTGGTCATGAACCTTTAGAGAGTTATAAATTATGATACCAAGATCTTTTTCTTTCACCACAGACCTCATTTCTGTTCTTAGTAAGGTGTAAGAAGGAAATATGAGGAGAGGTGATATAAACTAAATGGTACAATTTTAAAGGGCGCCCAGGAACAGAGAAACCTGAGGGTTCACATACACAATCTTTAAAGATAGCAGAAAAGTTGATAAGGCTGATAAAAAAGCAGACGGGATCCTTGGCTTTATAAATAGAGGCCTGGACTACAAAAGCAAGGAACTTATGCTAAACCTTTACTAGACCTATGCTAGACCTCAGCTGGAATATTGTGTCCAATTCTGGGCACCATACTTTAGGAAGGATGTCAAGGCCATGGAGAGGGTGCAAAGGAAATTTACCAGAATGATACCAGGGAAGAGGGACTTCAGTCATGTGAAGAAACTGGAGAAGCTGGGATTGTTCTCCTTAAAGCAGAGAAGGTTATGGGGAGATTTAATTGAATGTTCAAAATTATGAAGGGTTTTAATTGAGTGGATAGGGAGAAACTGTAAACAATGGCAGGAGAGTGGTTAACCAGAGGACACAGATTTAAGATAATTGGCAAAAGAACCAAAGGGGAGATGTGGAGAATTCTTTTTATGCAGCGAGTTGTTATGATCTGGAATGCACTGCCTGAAAGGGTGATGGAAGCAGATTCAATGGTTAACTTTCAAAAGGGAATTGGATATATACTTGAAAAGAAAAATTTTGCAAGGCTATGGGGAAAAAGCAGGGCAGTGGGACTAATTGGAAAGCTCTTTCAAAGAGTCGGCACAGGTACGATGAGCTGAATGGCCTCCTTCTGAGCTGTATAATTCCACGTAAGTATGCTTAGAGTTGGTCCTGCCCACATGCATAACACTGTGGTCTATCATCTACTGTTTTTAAGGTTTTTGTTCTTTTACAATCAGTCACTAGGCTATTTGTTGAATTTATGATAGCAATATGTGATGTTTTAGGATGGGTACTGGACTGAAGGATTTATCATTTATTTGAATGTGTGAGAGAAGGACATGGCACTGGTGCGAAAGGTAAACTGGGTTAAACATATCAGAGTGCCTCATTGAGTTCTGATGCCCTTTGCAGTAGTCACTTAGGAGTCCTTGTGTGACTGCCCTGCTGATAGTCTACTCCATACTCCTCTGCCTCCAAAGCAGCTAGGGCCACCTCCTCAGGCATTTCCATTTGCAGGGCACAGCTAGCTAGAACTACTTGGGATAAATATTCTGGAGCATATTGCAGAGCATCTGTTGATCTATCAAGGCTGCAAAACCATCCCTTTAAGACCCAGCTGGTCCATTCTTGTAGAGACCTCGGTTTGACGCTCCTTAGCTGCTGTTCTTGCAACTTTTAGGAGAGTCATTATCCAGGGGGTATACCTTGTCACCCACAAGTCATCCATTTGTTAGAGGATCTGTTTGAGGATGTTTTTATTTATAATTAGATGTTCTATCTATTCCTTATTATCAGTAAGGTTCTTGAAACTTTAAGGTGAAGCGCTCGTAGATTTATTAATTATATGGTACATGCAATAGTACTTAAGCATACACTTAAAATAATACTTACAAACTGATGATTGTGGGATTCTATGACGTTACAATTCTGAGCTCAGTATTCAGGTTGATCGTACCTTCGAATCCAAATTCCTGGTACAATTTGCTGGTTTATATCACTTTAACAGCCTATAGGTCTCTTATCAAAATGTCCTTCTTTGGCAGGTTCAGCACGACTTTGCCATGCCTTGTTTACGTGTATCTTTTACATCTTTAAACTGCAGAGTACATGAATGATGGGTAATTTTATAATTGCTTGACATAGGTGAAGATGACTCAAATTCTTGAACATTTTGCTTTCCACTTTCTCAGGCTCCTTATCTCCCTTTCCTGATGTCACCTGTCTATTATAATTAAGCTAGTGCCAGGTAGGAAACATACAGGTGTTGTTTGCCTTGGGAGGCCTACTTTAGGCTTTCAGTAGATAGAGCAAATGCATGAAAAACTCTGCTGTACAACTTCTGCCGATCTTCAAGCTACAAGCTAAGCCTTTTCGACCCATGTCTCCGAACATGTTCCCTTGACCATCTTCCCAGAAGTGTTCAGGGAGGGCAGAATTCCTGATGATGATTGCATTATGGCAATTTCCAGCAAATCAGGCCTTGACATGAAGAACCCATTGCATCTGGTTACACACAAGTCAGTGAGTGGTGCCCCTTGCTATTCAGAAAGTGGAGGGGGTTGACATTAGGAGCTTGCAATGGCACATGAGTGCTATAAGACCATAAGAGATAGGAGCAGGAGTAGGCCATTCAGCCCCTCGAGCCTGCTCCGCCATTTAATGAGATCTTGGCTGATCTGATTTTTACCTCAACTCCACTTTCCCGCCCTTTCCCCCATATCCTTTGACTCCCTTGCTGATCAAAAATTTGTCTAACTCAGCCTTGAATGTATTCAATGACTCAGCCTCCACAGCTTTTTGGGGTAAAGAATTCCAAAGATTCACGACCCTCTGGGAGAAGAAATTCCTCCTCATTTCCATCTTAAATGGGCGACCCCTTATTCTGAGACTATGCCCCCTAGTTTTAGATTCCCCTATGAGGGGTAACATCCTCTCAGCATCTACCCTGTCGAGTCCCCTCAGAATCTTGTATGTTTCAATAAGATCTCCTCTCATTCTTCTAAACTCCAATGAGTATAGACCCAACCTGTTCAATCTTTCCTCATAAGACAACCCTTCCATACCTGGAATCAACCTAGTGAAACTTCTCTGAACTGTCTCCAATGCAAGTATGTCCTTCCTTAAATAAGGGCACCAGAACTGTACGCAATACTCCAGGTGTGGTCTCACCAGCACCCTGTACAGTTGTAGCATGACTTCCCTGCTTTTATACTTCATCCCCCTAGAAATAAAGGCCAATATTCCGTTTGCCTTCCGGATTACCTGCTGCACCTGTATGTTGACTTTTTGTGTTTCATATACGAGGACACCCAGATCCCTCTGTACCGCAGCATTTTGTAGTATTTCTCCATTCAAATAATATTTTGCTTTTTTATTTTTCCTCCCAAAGTGGATGACTTCACATTTTCCCACATTATATTCCATCTGCCAAATTTTTGCCCATTCACTTAACCTCTCAATATCCCTTTGCAGACACTTTGTGTCCTCATCGCAACTTGCTTTTCCACCTATCTTTGAATTATCAGCAAATTTGGCCACAAGACACTCTGTTCCTTCATCCAAGTCGTTGATATATATTGTAAATAGTTGAGGCCCCAGCACTGATCGATGCGGCACCCCACTAGTTACAGATTGCCATTTTGAAAATGACCCTTTTATCCCGACTCTTTGTTTTCTGTTAGTTAGCCAATCCTCTATCCATGTCAGTATATTACCCCCAACACCATGAGCTCTTATCTTGTACAGTAATCTTTTATGTGGCACCTTATCGAATGCCTTTTGGAAATCCAAATATACTGCATCCATTGGTTCCCCTTTATTCACCCTGCCCATTACTTCCTCAAAGAACTCTAAAAAATTTGTCAGACACGATTTCCCCTTCATAAAACCATATTGACTCTCCTTGATTGTATTATGAGTCTCCAAATGTCCTGCTACTACTTCCTTAATAATGGATTCTAGCATTTTCCCAATGACAGATGTTAGGCTAACTGGTCTACAGTTACCTGCTTTCTGTCTCACTCCCTTCTTGAATAGGGGTGTTATGTTTATGATTTTCCAATCCGCTGGGACCTTTCCAGAATCTAGTGAATTCTGGAAGATTACAACCAATGCATCCACTATCTCTGTAGCCACTTCCTTTAAGACCCTCGGATGCAAGCCATCAAGTCCTGGGGACTTGTCAGCCTTTAGACCCATTAGTTTACCAAGTACTTTTTCTCTAGTGATAGTGGATGATCCATCGCGGCCTCCTCCTGATATCCCCACCATCACAGAAGCCAGTCTTCAGCCAATTCAATTCACTTCACGTGATATCAAGAAACGGCTGAGTGCCCTGGATACAGCAAAGGCTATGGGCCCCGACAACATCCCGGCTGTAGTGCTGAAGACTTGTGCTCCAGAACTAGCCGCACCTCTAGCCAAGCTGTTCCAGTACAGCTACAACACTGGCATCTACCCGACAATGTGGAAAATTGCTCAGCTATGTCCTGTCCATAAAAAGCAGGACAAATCCAATCCAGCCAATTACTGGCCCATCAGCCTACTCTTAATCATCAGCAAAGTGATGGAAGGTGTCGTCGACAGTGCTATCAACGGCACTTACTCACCAATAACCTGCTCGCTGATGCTCAGTTTGGGTTCCGCCAGGACCACTCGGCTCCAGACCTCATTACAGCCTTGGTCCAAACATGGACAAAAGAGCTGAATCCCAGAGGTGAGAGTGACTGCCCTTGACATCAAGACAGCATTTGACTGAGTGTGGCAACAAGGAGCCCTAGTAAAATTGAAGTCAATGAAAACTCTCCAGTGGCTGGAGTCATACTTAACACAAAGGAAGATGGCAGTGGTTATTCGAGGCCAATCATCTCAGCCCCAAGACATCGCTGCAGGAGTTCCTCAGGGCAATGTCCTAGGCTCAACCATCTTCAGCTGCTTCATCAATGACCTTCCCTCCATCATAAGGTCAGAAATGGGGATGTTCACTAATGATTGCACAGTGTTCAGTTCCATTCGCAACCCCTCAGATAATGAAGCAGTCCATGCCCGCATGCAGCAAGACCTGGACAACATCCAGGCTTGGGCTGATAAGTGGCAAGTAACATTTGTACCAAACAAGTGCCAGGCAATGACCATCTCCAACAAGAGAGAATCTAACCACCTCCCCTTGACATTCAACGGCATTACCATCGCCGAATCCCCCACCATCAACATCCTGGGGGTCACCATCGACCAGAAACTTAACTGGACCAGCAATATAAATACTGTGGCTACAAGAGCAGGTCAGAGGCTGGGTATTCTGTGGCGAGTGACTCACCTCCTGACTCCCCACAGCCTTTCCACCATCTACAAGGCACAAGTCAGGAGTGTGATGGAATACTCTTCATTTGCCTGGATGAGTGCAGCTCCAACAACACTCAAGAACCTTGACACCATCCAGGACAAAGCAGCCCGCTTGATTGGCATCCCATCCACCACCTTAAACATTCATTCCCTGCACCACTGGCGCACCGTGACTGCAGTGTGTACCGTCTACAAGATGCACTGCAGCAACGCGCCAAGGCTTCTTCGACAGCACTTCCCAAACCCGCGACCTCTACCACCTAGAAGGACAAGGGCAGCAGGCGCATGGGAACACCACCATGTGCATGTTCCTCTCCAAGTCGTACACCATCCTGACTTGGAAATATATCGCCGTTCCTTTATCGTCGCTGGGTCAAAATCCTGGAACTCCCTACCTAACAGCACTGAGGGAGTACCTTCACCATACGGACTGCAGTGATTCAAGAAGGCGGCTCACCACCGCCTTCTCAAGGGCAATTAGGGATGGGCAATAAATGCTGGCCGTGCCAGCGATGCCCACATCCCACAAATGAAGTAAAAGAAAACCTAAAAATTAGAGCCAGGACTTGAAGGAGTAAAGTTAGGAAACGCTTCCACACTCAAAGGGCAGTCGAAGTTTGGAACGCTCTTCTACAAATGGCAGTTGATGCTAGTTCAATTGTTAATTTTAAATCTGAGATTGATAGATTTTTGTTAATCAAAGGTATTAAGGGATATGGGGCTAAGGTGGGTATATGGAGTTAGATCACAGATCAACCATGATCTCATTAAATGGCGGAACAGCCTCGAGGGGCTAAATAGCCCACTCTTGTTCCTATCTCCTTATGTTCCTGTAATAAAGTTTCAATACTCTACAGGGAGTGGGCTGGCTAGCTGACAGGCAACAGCAAGGGGACTGGCAGGGTGGCAGGGGTGGGACAGGAATGCTGTCATCCTGAGAGATTACAGCAGGTTCATGTTCCATGGGGCCACTGCCGCTTGCTGCCTCCGGTTATGCGCCACCTTCTCCTGCAAGAAATTGGGACATGTGTCCTGCAGGATATTTCAGCTCTTCTGCTGCTAAAACCCTCATCCATGCCTTTGCTACCTCTAGACTTGACTGTTCCAATGCACTCCTGGCCGGCCACCACCTTGCACCTTCTGTAAACTTGAGCTCATCCAAAACTCTGCTGTCCATATCCTAACTCACACCATGTCCCACTCATCCATCACCCCTGTGCTCACTGACCTACATTGGCTCCCGGTCCGGGAACACCTCGATTTTAAAATTTGCATCCTTGTTTTCAAATCCCACCATGGCCTCACCCCTCCTTTACTCTGCCGTACAACCCTCTGAGATCTCTGCGTTCCTCCAATTCTTGCCTCTTGCGCATCGCCAATTTTATTCGCTCCACCATTGGTGGCCGTGCCTTCAGCTGCCTAGGACCTGAGCTTTGGAATTGCCTCCCTAAATCTCTCGGACTCTCTCTCCTCCTTTGAGATGCTCCTTAAAACCTACCTGTGACCAAGCTTTTAGTCACCTTTCCTAATATTTCCTTATGTGGCTTGGTGTCAATTTTTGTCTGATAACGCTCCTGTGAAGCGTGTTGGGACATTTTACTACATTAAAGGCACTATATAAATGCAAGTTGTTGTTGTAGTGAATAGTTCTTAGTTGCTAATAACCTGAAATATACTGTTTGCGCTTAATTTTCATGGGAATAGATGTGATTCCTGAATTACTTTTTAAAATATATTTATTGTTGGGACGTGGGCAACATTGACAGGCAATATTTTTTGCCCATGTCTAATTGATCTGAGGGCATTAAGAGTCAACTGTGTTGTGTGAGACTGGAGTCACATGTCAGCACAGACCAGGTAGGGGTAGCAGGTTTCCTTCCCTCGAGCACATTAGTGACCCAGTTAGACTTTTCCTGTTGCCAGACCACAAATGACTGGATTTGTTGAATTCAGTTTTACAATTTGACATGATGGATTTGAACTCATAACCACTGGGTAGCTAGCCCATTTCCACAACTGCCAAGCTATTGTACTCTACACTACTACTAAAACAACAACTTGCATTTATATAGTGTCTTTAATGTAGAAAGACGTCCCAAGCACTTCACAGAGTCATAAGGGGAAATAAATAACACTGAGCCAAAGAAGGAGATGTTAGGAGCGGTGGCCAAAATCTCGGTCGAAGTGCTGGGTTTGAACAAAGGTCTTAAAAGAGTAGAAGGAGGTGGAGAGACTGAGCGGTTTAGAGAAGGAATTCCAGAGTGTGGCGCCTACGTAGGTGAAAGCATGGCCGCCAACGGTAGGGCAAAGGTGGCGAGGAGTTATGGGGGATGCAAAAGAGGCGAGAGCCCAAGGAATGAGAGTTGTGGCGGGAAGTGGTTGTAGGGCATGAGGAGGTTACAGAGATGGGGAGGAGGGGGGGCAGGGCCATGAAGGGATTTGAACACAAGGTGAGAATTTTAAATTTGAGGTGTTGGAGGACTGGACACCAATGTAGGTTAGTGAGGATCTGATGGGCATGTAGGACTTGATGTAGGACAAGGTATGAGCAGAGTTTTGGATGAGCTGAAGTTTACAGAGAGTGGAATATGGGAGACCGGCCAGGAGATCATTGGAATTCTCGAGCCTGGAGATGACAAAGACATGGATGCGGGATCCGGTGGCAGATTAGCTAGAGTAGGGATGGATGTTAGGGAATGTATGTTCTTATTTATAAGTTTATAAGTAATTCCTCAAGATTATAAGGTTCAAAGGCATTTATTGGCTTTCATAGGAATTGAGCATACAATGATAACCATTATTAATGACAATTACACATATACTTAAGGTCACACTGATAAGAATATGATTTACCGGATAATTCACACATTACAGTTCTCGAGCTCAAGGGTTAATGACTAATCAGGCCTTGTTGAATTCTGAAGTATCTATTCTAATCACCCACCTTTTAAACCTTTCTCTGGCTACGTGAGATTCTGCATGTTTCCACATTACCTTATCCAATTAGTTGCCATAACTTCAGTTTTAACAAAAATCACTCCCAAGCCTTCACTTTGACTGAACTGTCTAACAAGTCATTCAATTGGAAACAGTTACAGAGAACAAAAGCCCACTACAGGGACGTTACACAGCTGTCCTCAGAGGAGTCACTATCAGAAGCTATAGCTTTTCGACTTGATGGTCAAAACAGGTCCATAGATATCTCACAGCTGAGAGATCTATGGTGGCTCTGAAGGCTGAGCGAACAAAGAGAGTTTGTGGCCTCTGCTGAATCTCCTTATCAGCTAAAACACTGTCTGATGGAATGCCACTTACTAACTGAACATTGCCAACAGAAACTCACTTAAAAGCTAAAGTTTAATATAAAGAATTAATCTTTTCCTTACAATGGAGATGAGCAATACTACAGAGATGGAAGTAGACAGTCTTTGTGAAGAAGAGGATATGGGATCGGAAACTCAACTTGAGGTCAAATAGAATGTTAAAGTTGCAAATAGTCTGGTTCGGCAGTGGCCGAGGAGGGGGATGCAGCTGATGTTGAGGATAGGGAGCTTGAGGCAGGGGCGAAAAACATGGCTTTGGTCTTTCCAACATTTAGCTGGAGGAATTGCAGCTCATTCAAGATTAGATGTCAGACAAGCACGGTCTACAGTGGAGGGTTCATGCGAAGTACTGGAAAGGTAGAGCTGTGTGTCGTTAGTGTACATGTGGAAGCTGACCCCATGTCTGTCAATAATGTTGACAAAGAGCAGAATGTAAATGAGGAAGATGAAGGGGCCAGGGATTGATCCTTCGGGGACTCCCAAAGTACAGTACAGGGGTGTGAAGGAAAGTAAGTGGTAAAGATGCACTGGTTACAACTGGATAGGTAAGAGGGGAACCAAGTGAAGACAGTCCCATAAAGCTGGACAATAGAGCAGGAGCATTGGAGGAGGATGGTGTGATTTACCATGTTGAATGCTGCAGAGAGGTCGAGGGGGATGAGGAGCGATCATGCACCAGCCACAGAGATTGTCATTCATCATTTTGGTTAAGGCCATTTCAGTATTCTGGGAGGGGCAGAAACCTAATTTCCTAAATTAAAACCTAAACCTAATAGGTGTCAGCTGTGGCTCAGTGGTAGCTCTGAGTCAGAAGGTTGTGGTTCAAGTCCCACTCTAGACATTGGCACACAAAATCTTGGCTCACACGTCAGTGCTGTACTGAGGGAGTGCTGCACTGTCGGAGGTGCTGTCCTTCGGATGAGACGTTAAACCGAGACCATGTCTGCCCTCTCAGCTGGACCTAAAAGATCCCATGGCGTTTTTCGAAGGAGAGCAGCGGAGTTCTCCCCGGTGTCCTGGCCAATTTTTATCCCTCAACAACATTATAAGAACAGTTTATCTGGTCATTATCACATTGCTGTGTGCAAATTGGCTGCTGTAATTCCTACGTTACAATAGTGATTACACTTTAAAAGTTCTTCATTGGTTGTAAAGCGCTTTAGGACGTCCTGAAGTTGTGAAGGCACTATATAAATACAAATCTTTCTTTTTAATTTGAAGATTTCAAACCGTGAGCAGTGGGAGGAATGGGCACAGACGTGAGAGGGGATAAACCGTTTGTGGATCTCTGAGAGGAAAGGTAGATTGGAAGTGGGGTGCTAGTTAGCAAGAACATTGGGGTCATGGGTAGGCTTTTTGAGGAGTGGGGGGGGTGTTGATGGTGGTTTTGAAAGGGAGGAGAACTGTACCTGAGAAAAGGGAAAGGTTTACATTGTCAGCTATCATGGGGGCCAGGAAGGAAAGTTGTGTGCTTAGGATTTTGGAGAGAATGGGATCAAGGGAGCAGGAAGCTGGTGTCATGGCGAAAATGAGTTTGGAGAGGGGATGGAGGTAGATTGGAGAGAAACCCCTCCCCCCCCTCCTCGAAAGCAAGTTGAGTGCTAGAGTGGGAGGGGGATTGGGGGGACATTTAACTTTGTGGGCAAGGGAATGGGGGAAGCAGCAGAGGCAGCTAGACGAATGGTTTCTATTTTGGTGACAAAGAAATCCTTTAACTCCTTGACCTTGTTGATGGAGGTGAGGGTGGAGGGGGCAGGGGAGAGGATTTTTAATTGTGAAAAAGGATGTCAGCGGTAATCTTTGCCATCCAGGATGATCCTAGAGTAGTGAACAGTTTTGTAGAGGAGCGTGAGGCCTGTTAGTGCTTGTTGTGGTTTAGCCAGATTTAGTGATTGATAGCTAAGCCAATTTTACTCGGGGTACGCTCAAGATTGAGCCCCTTGGACTTGAAGGGAGTGAGGATGACCAGCGAACCAGGGGAAATGAGTGGGATGGGGCATGGTGAAGGTTTTGATGGGGCAAGGGCATCAAAGATGGAGGTGAAGGAGTGGTCTCACCTTTTCATAACTCAGGGGGTGATTTTAACCCTACCCCCCCCCCGGCGGAAACCAAGCACATGGGCAGTTAAAATCGCTCAAGTTACTTACCCCCCGTGGAACGTCCGGCAGCTAACAGTCTCAGATTTTCACCTCCTCCCGTGAACTGGCAGCAAGGACACCCAAAGCCATTGGGGTTTTTTTTAACATATGCATGTCGGGACAGGACAGGCGGGCAGAGTGGGGGAAGCGGCAGTGAATTTCCAGCCAGGCCCAACCCAATGGAGAAGAAGATCGGGGGCAGAAGAGGCCCCCAAAAAAGTATGTTTTTGAATTTATTTTCAATTTCCTTGTGGGGCTGTAAGGAGCCTGAGTGCTCCTCCGTGCCCCACAGAGAAATCTTAGGCCTCCCCTGCGAGATCTCACTCCCCTCCCCCAATCCCAGGGACCCCTGCATGATGACCTTGCACTCGATCCCACCACTTGCCTGCTATGGTGGGCGACCTCTGACCGGCTCGATTTTCCGCCGGGAACGAGTGGGTAGTTGACCGGCGGAATTTAAACGAGGCACGGGAGATAAAATACCCCGGGCCTTATTTCTGGAGCAGCGGGTGAGTTTCTAACTCACACCATTACTTGCCTGCCGAAAACTAGCCCAGAGGTAGAACCGGGGCCTCGTCTCGCTTGCCCTCATTCTCCCTGTCTAATGCAAACCCAAACACGACATGAAAATTACAATCTATATAAAGCTTTACAAAGGTATAAAGTGAAATGGAATCCATTGCCTCACATTACACTTCAGTTTAATGTATATTTGTTCCAACTGCCATCATTTTAATGTCGCATTAAAGTAATGCCAATCAGAAATTACACTCGAATGTGTCCAATATATTCTATAGACTATTGAAGATTGCATAAATCTTACATTAAATTAGAAAACTCTTCGGCCGCACAATTCTATGTGATTTTGCTGTAACTTTGACAGGATGTCTGTGGAACCACCATGGACACAGCAGAAACCCAATTATGCTCAGTCTCAGCTGTTTCCCGATTTGACTTGTAGGGGTCTGGACTTCTGTCAGCCCCTCACAAGGCAAATGACAATCCGGGGGGGGGGAAGGGTAGGGGGGAGGTGAGGACACCCTTAGCTGGGAGCTCCTGCTCCTGCCCCTGGATGGGGACCTGGCATATCAGTGGCAGGCAGTGCGCCGAGAGAAATGAAGCACAGCGGCCTCCACAATGGGGCATGTAGTGCCCGCACTGCCGGGTCCAGGACTGGTAAGGAGCCTGGACCCCCTAACAGGCCAATTAAAAATAAATTACTTCCCAGATTAGCCCCCTTGCTTGGGGGGCTGATTGGAACCGTGGTCAGGATTGGTGGGGGCTTGAGGAACTGCCCCCTCCACCCCCATGGGCACCCAGCCACCTCAGTTTCCTGGCAGCGAAGTGGGTAGGTGCCAAAGAATTGTCCCCATGGCACTTCCACTTGCCAGTTCCATGCAAATGAGATGCCCTCTCATTGACCTTACAAACTCAGTGTTAAAGGGCTTCAATGAACAGGATCTTGGCACCACCGCTGGGATCACCACCTGTGGAATTTCGGGGTCATCGAATTAAAACAGCCGTCATAAGTTCAGTGTTACGTATCCAGGTAGATATGATGCTCCATGCACCTGTGTCATATCTAGAAAGCTTCACATTGCAACAAACCAGTTATTGAGAACAAGGGAAGAGGCCTGCTTATTAAATCAAGCAATCAGACTGATTTCATGGAGCAGACAGAATGGCCTGTCCTATGGCGCTGCTGAACACCGGAATGGATCTGGATAGAGCAGGAAGCAAACACCAGTCTGCTGTCCCATCTATCTGTATTGCAAAGAGATCTGGCTGACTTTTCATCTACAGTTAATTGTCGTGTACCGGCACGCGGCTGCACTGAGCATGCTGTAAGTGGGTGATCGTGACACTATCGCACTTAGAACAGGTGGAGCTTGGATCTACAAACTAATGAACTGCGACTGCCCATTAGATTGTTTGGCAGACTTCTAAACACTTAAACAGTGACGCCTGCCCGCTCATCTGTCTGTCTGGCGCGATTTCACAAACCTCAGAGAATCTGTAAAAGATCATGCAGTAAAAGTTTAAAGAGCACTTTTTTCTGCAATATATTGGCAGTCTCGTGTTTCGAGGGATCGTCAGACCAGACGCAGCTAATCTCTGATATGGTGTTGTCATACCTTCGTGCTTTTCCCTTGGGGAATAGTGCAAAGTAGTGGAAGGATTCACAGGCTCATTAACAGCCTGACAGGGTGACATCGTTGTTGTTTTTGTATCTTCACACGCTTCCCTTGGAGAGCAATGTATATAGAATTACATAGAAATTACAGCGCAGAAACAGGCCATTTGGCCTAACTGGTCTATGCTGGTGTTTATGACTCCTCCCACCCTACTTGATCTCAGTCTATCAGCCTGTCTGCTGCAGAACAAATGGAGAGGAGAATACATAGATGAATATCTTTTGGCCATGTCCTGACATCAAATTGTTCCAAAAAGAGACCCTCTCTCCTATGATAGTTTAATGCCCCATAGCGCCTTCCATATACATCAGCTGAGGCGCCTCATTGCACAGGATTTGTAGTGTAGGCCCTGTGGCTAACAGAGTGATATGACCAAAAATGAAAAACGAATGAATCCTTGTACTGCTGTGTATCATTATAAACTCTTCTAATCTTGCTAGGGTAGCATTTTGTTATCCTGTCGTCAGGGTGAAGTGGTAGCTATGCTAAAGCTGCAATGTCTTTGCATGTATCTGAGAAAACCTAATGGCCCAGAAATTGGATCGTGCCCGAATCACGACTCGATCCCGGTGCTGCGCCCACTGCTCGTGCCAAATGAGACTGGGGGGCAGGAGCAGGCAAGAATGGTCCGCCGACCTCATTTGTTTATACTAGGCCAGAGGCAGCTCGCCGGTCCCAGGAGGCATCAAGGTCAGCCAGCTCAGATGGCAACTGAGGCCGGCGTTTTCTGGATTTAATATGGAGCCGTGAGGAGCACTCCAGCTCTACCCGCCTCCACAATACGGTAAGTAAAAAAAATTGAAACTTACCTATCCAGAGGCAGCCTCCAGCGGTCTCTTTAAGGACCCCTGGTTTAGCTGCCAAACGCCTGAGAATACTAACCACGGCTGCACTGCGCATGATGCAGTCAGTCGTATCGAATTTTGCAAGGAGTGCCTCCAACAGGCATATGCATATGCAAAGGTCCCTTACCCTTGTTACAGGCGCGTGCCGTAGACGCCTATGGGCAGTCTTTACCAATATGGCGGGTGGCGCACTTCCTGCGCGGAATGATGCTAGTTTTACTTTATACCACGAGATCGGTCCCTAGTGCCGGCCTCGCGAAGGAAGCCCGGCACCATGGGGCAGCAGGCCCAGAAGAGGGCCGAGAAGGTGAGTTCATTTCAATTGTTTAAGTTTCCTTGTGGGCCCGGAGAAGCAGGAGTGTTCCTTTGGGCCCCATAAGGACACCTTGGGTCTCCCCTGCCCCGGGTTATGCCCCCTCCCCGATCATGGTCCCTGCTGGCGCCTTCCCCCCCACCACCCCTCCGATCCAATTACCTGATTGTCGGTGACCATTCCTGTGGTTTCCTAGGCCGCGGCCTCCTGCCACGCTCACCAACCTGAGGTCATTGGTGCCGGGTTCGGGCGGGCATGGTGTATTTAAATGAGGCTTGGAAATTAAAATGGCTGAGGGAAGCCTGACGCTCACCCCACCCACCCCACACTCACCCCTCACCCCCAATCAAAATTGTGCTTTCCTTTCCGAGCCTTTTCTCCTCTTGCTTCTTAAAACTCACTTTCAGCAGCTCCAGCTAAGATGTATCTAAACAGCCATTAAAGAGGCTTATACTTTTAGTATCCAGTCATAGATCTATTAAGTGTAGCTATAAACATTTCTAAATCAGCATTACTTGCCTTGCCAAATGCTTGCAAATCTCAAGTAGAATTATTACTGTCTTGAAAAGTATGAAATGCTTCTACGTTTTGCCTGCGTCTCTGATCTCATGATGGCCACATATCATGGGATGTGTGTTGGCCTGCTCCTAAATCTCCGCTATTACTGCTTTAGCTTAGTGGCAGTCAGAAGGCCATGGGTTTAAGTCTCACTCAAGAATCTTGAGCCCATAGTTGAGGCTGACATTCCAGCACAGTACTGAAGCAGTGCTGCACTTTCGGAGACGCCGTCTTTCGGATGAGACATTAAACTGAGGCCCAGTCTGCCCTCTCAGGTAGATGTAACAGATCCCATGGCACTACTTTGAAGACAAGCACAGGAGTTCTCCCCAGTGTCCTGGCCAATATTTATCCCTTTACCAACTTAACTAAAAAAACAGATTATCTGGTCATTATCTCATTGCTGCTTGTGGGACCTTGCTGTGTGCAAATTGGCTGCCCCGTTTCCCTACATTACAACAGTGACTACACTTCAAAAGTACTTCATTGGCTGTAAATGCTTTGGAGCATCCTGAGGTCGTGAAAGGTTGTAGGCTGGCAACAAACAAATGAGTTTG
The DNA here is from genome assembly GCF_035084215.1 of Heptranchias perlo. Taxonomy (NCBI): domain Eukaryota; kingdom Metazoa; phylum Chordata; class Chondrichthyes; order Hexanchiformes; family Hexanchidae; genus Heptranchias; species Heptranchias perlo. The sequence continues at coordinate 99,713,925 of NC_090328.1, read as the reverse complement.
GGAACAGTAACAGGAGTCTAAGGATCCGGTTTAATCCTGTCCAGACAAAGGCACAGTGGAGCAGAGACAGAGCCACAGGGAAGGGAGCAGATAACGACTGGTAGCTTATAACTAGTACCACCACATCCAACAGTGTGATGCTTGGCTGGTCAGTTCTGTGGTATATCTTCTATCATTGAGGTGGAGAGTTGGGGTGTGAGTTGTAAGGGCCAGCAGTGGCATTGCCCTGAGGGGCAGCAGTCTCACCCGTACGGAGGCCGGTCACCTGGTAGCAAGGCAAGGTCTGGTGGAGGGGTGGGGAGAGGACGCCATCTCAGGAGATGGGGGGAAGCCCAGGGCAGCAGTGGCCCAGGTTATTTTTTGGGGGACTCGAAGAAGCACTTCTACTCCTCCTGGCTCCACAAGCATAATTTAAAAGGTATGTTTCTGGAGCCTCGTTGGGTGTACCGCCAGTAAAACTGTTCGGAGTGTACTCTGACCAGTTCTGTCCAAAAACCGCAATCGGGGTGCTATGCACATCATAGGATCCCAATTTGCATATTAAAAGGTGCCTACTGCCTGAAACAAGTGGGCGTTTCAGAAGCCCAGCGGTCAACCTCTGTACAAATGGCGGCAAACATGGGTGTCAAGGGGTGATAAGTCTACCCCACCCCATTTTGAGGCAGTTGGTGCCCCTTTAATGCTGATTTCAGCGAGAATGAGTGAGTGAGTGAGTGAGTGAAAAGAAGTGCATTGGTTCATAGTATACCGATGCACTATCCCGGTACGGTGTAATGTGGGTATGGGTTTTCTATTCCTCGCACAGCCCGGGCTAATCTAGGCTGTGCTGAGTGGAGGTAAGTAACTGGTCAAGGCCTGCGAGCAAATCATTTGGTTGCTCTTTTGAGAGGTGCACAAGTTATGGAGGGAGGAACTCATTTTCAAATATAGGGGGAAATAAATAAGAAAGGTGCAATATTTTGCCAAAAACGCATTTAATTTCACAGGAAGCCTTTAAAAAAAATCTGAAATACAGAGGAACAACCATCACAAGATCATTAATGAATGAGCACGGCAATAAGGCCCATCTTAATTCATCCGTTCAGAGAGCTTCCAATGTCCTCCCCTTTATAGCATCCAGCTATTTCCTAAATGATTCCAGGATTTTTGCCTCCACTATTCCATCTGGAAGTTTATTCCATACATTGATCACTCTTTCTATGAAGGAGAATGTCCTGATATCAGTCCTAAAATTACTTTTACTAGTTTGAACTGCAGTTCAATTTAAAGTAATATTCTGGGTTAACTTTTTCTATATCCTTAACAGTTTTACATCCCTTGATAAGATCACTTCTCTGGTACCTCTTTTCCAGACAGAAAAGTCCAAGTCTCTCCAAACTTTCCTCATAAATCAGACCCATGACATTAGGAATCAGCCTCGTGACTCTTCTCTGCACTGCCCCCAGCGCTTGAATGTCTCTTGTTTCTTGACGACCAGAACTAGACTCAGTGTTCAAGGTGCGATTGACCAGAACATGACACAGTCTGATCATTACCTCCTCTGTTTCTACTCTGCCGTTTTGGTTATATTGCTCAACATCCCACTGGCTTTGGTTGGACGTGTTTAGTGTCAAGTCTACTGACCCCTTGGTCTCTTTCTGCTTCATCCCTCGCTATTCACGGACCATGTGTCGTCTATTTTTCCTTCCTACGTGGAGTACCTTACACTTGTCTGCCTTAAATTCCATCCGTCATTGATCTGCCCACGTACATATTTTGTCCGACTGATTGTGTAATTTGTGAGCTGCCGCCTCTGATTCCACTGCCCTCCTAGTTTGGTATCATTCTCAACTCTGACGACTTTCCATTGAGTTTTTGAATCCAGGTCATTTATGTAAATTAGAAACAGGAGTGGCCCCAGCACTGAGCCCTGAGGTCCCCCACTCAGTACTTTTCCCCACCCTAACATAACTCGTCTAATGAGTACTCATTGTTTCCTACCCTTCAATCAGTTACTTATCCATTCCCACGGTTTACCCTGAATCTCCACAGTTTTGAGTTTAATTAATAGCTTTTCATGTGAAACTTTATCAAAAGCTTTTTGGAAGTCAAGGTAAACCACGTCATGGGGCTTTTTTTATTCGTTCATGGGATGTGGGCGTCGCTGGCAAGGCCAGCATTTATTGCCCATCCCTAATTGCCCTCGAGAAGGTGGTGGTGAGCCGCCTTCCTGAACCGCTGCAGTCCGTGTGGTGACGGTTCTCCCACAGTGCTGTTAGGAAGGGAGTTCCAGGATTTTGACCCAGCGACGATGAAGGAACGGCGATATATTTCCAAGTCGGGATGGTGTGAGACTTGGAGGGGAATGTGCAGGTGGTGTTGTTCCCATGTGCCTGCTGCCCTTATCCTTCTAGATGGTAGAGGTCGCGGGTTTGGGACGTGATGTCAAAGAAGCCTTGGCGAGTTCACAGTTCACTGGGTTGTCACATCCTCAAGGAAATCTAGAAGGCTGGTCAGGCAGGATCTTCCTCTTCTGAATCCATGCTGACTACCATTAACTAGGTTATTGTTGTACAGATAATCCTCAAGTTTATTCCTGATAATTGAGTCTGTTATTTTACATAAGACTACTGGGTCTGTAGATGCCGGTGACTGTTCTACCCTCTTTTTTGAATATTGGCACTATATTAACCTGTTTGTAATCTACTGATACCGTCTCCGGGTCTATTGACTCCCTCATAATGATTGTCAGTGCCTCACAGATCTCCTCCCTAGTCTCTCAAGTAGGATACTTCCACAAGGAGAATATTGGGGTAGAATGATGCTGTGTAACATTAGTAGATGATGTCTAATGTCTTTGTATGAAACTTTCTTCACTATTTTAGTGGAGGTGTGTGTTGAAAGCAAATAATTAATGGCTACAGTTAAATAGCAGGTGAAAAGATTCTGTAGAACTCTATTAAACATTCATAGGTTAACATCAAAACTTCACCCCTTCGGATAGCTAAGTAATTGTTCAAAACAAGAATTTAAAATGCCATTCCCAGTGAGTTCAGATACTCTCACACTACAATTTATACATCATTATCTTTATTATTAAACTTCAGTCATGTGGAGAGACTAGAGAAGCTGAGATTGTTCTCCTTAGAACAGAGAAGGTTAAGGGGAGATTTAATAGAGGTGTTCAAAATTATGAGGGGTTCTGATAGGGTAGATAGGGAGATTCAGTTTCCACTAGCACAAGAGTCAATAACCAGAGAACACAGATTTAAGATTATTGGCAAAATAACCAGTGGGGAGATGAGGAGAAATTGTTTTCACGCAGCGAGTTGTTATGATCTGAATGCAATGCTTGAAAGGGTGCTGGAAGCAGATTCAACAGTAACTTTCGTAAGAGAATTGCATGTATTCTTGAAAAGGAAAAATTTGAAGGGCTATGTGGAAAGAGCAGGGAAGTGGGACTAATTGGCTGGCTCTTTCAAAGAGCCGGCACAAGCACAATGGGCCGAATGGCCTCCTTCTGATGATTCAATGATTTTGATGATTCTATCATTGCAAAATGATCTCGGTTTTGTAACAAAGCTAAATTTTGGAGATGTACATTGGATTGACTTTTAAGTGAAGCAGGCTGAGACTCCCTTCTCCAAGGAATCCCTCTTCGCTTTCCTCTGATGTCAGGTCAGGATTTAGGCTGCATTTACGTAATGACTGTAGTGTTGGTGTGAAGTGAATTTAATCCACAAGCAGCCTTTTCATGTTAAGAGTTCATCTTTTAGAATATCTGAGAAGCAGTTTCATTACACTGCGAGCAGCGAATGTCATTTCTCAGACATAAACACCGACCAATGTACAATCAGTGCCAGGCCAGTTCATGGACAGACCTCGTGTTTTATTCAATATCTGCTTTGACCTTCTGATGGGCGTAATGCAAAACAATTCTCAAACTAATTACCAGACCACTTGTGTTATTCACATGAAAGGTTCAATATTCCTTTCTTACAAACATGCTACTGTACGTTAATTCAGATCTCCAGAATGATACTAAAGTCAGGCCGATGCAAAACAAGCCACAATTTAAGACATGGCACACTTTTTAACATTCCATTTCCAGCCTTGGTAGGAATTTTGTTTACGACACAGTTATAAATTACAGTATGAAATAATGTTTTATGATGAATATGAAAAATAGCACTAAAGCAAGTAATAGTACAGTATTAGGTGGGATCAGACTAAGAGAGAGTATGAGAAAGTCTAAGACTGGTTTGCAGTGCATGTGTGTAAACACACGAAGCGTGGTAAACAAGGTTGGTGAGCTGCAGGCCCAAATAGCCACATGGGAATACAATGTCGTGGCGATAACTAGCTCAAAAAAAGGTCAGGATTGGGTACTAAATATTCCTGGATACAAGATGTTCAGGAAAGATAGGGAAGGAAAGAAAGGAGGTGGGTGGTGGCAGTATTGATTAAGGAGAATATTGCAGTACTGGAGAGAGAGGATGTCCTGGAGGGGTCAAGGACAGAATCTATTTGGTTAGAGTTAAGAAACAATAGAGGCACCATTACACTACTGGGTGTATTCTATAGGCCACCAACTAGTGGGAAGGATATAGAGGAGCAGATTTGCAGGGAAATTACAGAGAGGTGCAAAAGCTATAGAGTAGTGATAACTGGGGACTTCAACTATCCTAATCTAGACTGGGATAACAATAATAATATAAGGGGTACAGAGAGGGAGGAATTTTTGAAATGTGTTCAGGATAACTTTCTCAACCAGTACGTTCCTGGCCCAACGAGGAAGGAGGCATTGCTGGACTTGGTTCTAGGAATGAGGTGGGTCAAGTGGAGCAAGTGTCAGTGGGGGAGCATTTAGGGAGCAGCGAACAGAGTATCATAAAGTTTAGAATAGCTATGGAAAAGGACACAGAAAACTCTAAAGTAAAAATACACAATTGGAGGAGGGCCAATTTCAATGGGATGAGAACGGAGTAAAACTGTAATTGAACAGTGGGCGGCCTTTAAGGAGGAGATGGTTCGGGGACAGTCTAGATACATTCCCACGAGGCAGAAAGGTAGGGCAACTAAAGCCAGAGCTCCCTGGATGACAAAAGTGATAGTGAGTAAGATGAAACGGAAAAAGGGGGTGTTTGACAGATGTCAGGTTGATAACGCAAGTGAGAACCAGACAAAAAAAGGAAAGTTCAAAGGGGAAGTGAAAAAGGAAATAAGAGGGGCAAAGAGAGAGTATGAAAATAGTACGACAGCTAACATAAAAGGGAATCCAAAAGTCTTCTACAGGCATATAAACTGTAAACGGGTAGTAAGAGGAGGGGTGGGGCCGATTAGGGACCATAAAGGAGTTCTACTCATGGAGGCAGAGGGGATGGCTGAGGTACTAAATGAGTACTTTGCATCTGTCTTTACCAAGGAAAAAGATGCTGCCAGAGTCTCAGTAAAGGAAGATATAGTTGAGATACTGGATAGGCTAAAAGTTGATAAAGAAAAGGTACTTGAAAGGCTAGCAGTACTTAAAGTAGATAAGTCACCCGGTCCGGATGGGATGCATCCTAGGTTGCTGAGGGAAGTGAGAGTGGAAATTGCGGAGGTACTGGCCATAATCTTCCAAACATCTGTAGATACGGGGGTGGTGCCAGAGGACTGGAAAATTGCAAATGTTACACCCTTGTTCAAAAAAGGGTGTGAGGATAAACCCAGCAACTATAAGCCAGTCAGTTTAACCTCAGTAGTGGGAAACTTTTAGAAATGATAATCCGGGACAGAATTAAGAGTCATTTGGACAAGAGTGGATTGATTAGGGAAAGCCAGCATGGATTTGTTAAAGGCAAATCGTGTTTAACTAACCTGATTGAGTTTTTTGATGAGGTAGCAGAGAGAGTAGATGAGGGCAATGCAGTTGATGTGGTGGATATGGACTTTCAAAAGGTGTTTCATAAAGTGCCGCACGGAAGGCTTATCATCAAGATTGCAGCCCATGGAATAAAGGGGCCATTAGCAACATGGATACAGAATTGGCTAAGGGATTGGAAACAGAGAGTAGTGCTGAACATTTGTTTTTCGGACTGGAGGGAGGTGTACAGTGGTGTTTCCCAGGGGTCAGTGCTGGGACCACTGCTTTTCTTGATATATATTAATGACTCGGACTTGGGTGCACAGGGCACAATTTCCAAATTTGCAGATGACACAAAACTTGGAAGGGTAGTAAACAGTGAGGAGGATAGTGATAGACTTCAAGAGGATATAGACAGGCTGGTGGCACGGGTGGACATGTGGCAGATGAAATTTAATGCAGAAAAATGTGAAGTGATATATTTTGGTAGGAAGAACGAGGCGAGGCAATATAAACTAGAGGGCACAACTCTAAAAGGGATACAGGAACAGAGAGATCTGGGGTTTTATGTGCACAAATCGTTGAAGGTGGCAGGGCAGGTTGAGAAAGTAATTAAAAAAGCATATGGGTTCCTGGGCTTTATAAATAGAGGCATAGAGTATTAAAGTATGGAAGTCATGATGAACCTTTATAAAACACTGGTTCGGCCTCAACTGGAGTATTGTGCCCAGTTCTGGGCACTGCACTACAGGAAAGATGTGAAGGCCTCAGAGAGGGTGCAGAAGAGATTTACTAGAATGATTCCAGGGATGAGGGACTTTAGTCACGTGGATAGACTGGAGAAGCTGGGGCTGTTCTCCTTGGAACAGAGACGGTTGCGAGGAGATTTGATAGAGGTATTTAAAATCATGAAGGGTCTAGACAGAGTTGGTAGAGAGAAACTGTTCCCATTGGCAGAAGGGTCAAGGACCAGAGGACATAGATTTAAGGTGATTGGTAAAAGAACCAAAGGTGACATGAAGAAAAACTATTTACACAGCAAGTGGTTAGGATGTAGAATGCACTGCCCGAGGGGGTGGTGGAGGCAGATTAAATCATGGTCTTCAAAAGGGAACTGGATAAGTAATTGAAAGGAAAAAATTTGCAGGGCTACGGGGATAGGGCGGGGGAGTAGGACTAGCTGGATTGCTCTTGCATAGAACAGGCACGCACTCGATGGGCTGAATGACCTCTTTCAGTGCTGTAACCTTTCCATGATTCTAATAACAGGCAGATCAAGTATTGCAATAGGCATATTTAAAAATACCATACTAGCTCTCAGCCTTAACAGCAAAGCATGATGGGATACCCACTCTCCATTCCAGTGCTAAGACCTGTGGTTAAAATTCATTTTAATCCCTTTCCCAATAGAGGCCCTGAAATTCCATGTTGTTTTTGGAGTTTCCAGGGATCTAAAGTCTTTTTTTCCTGGGCAGCAAATTGAGGCATGGGCCATTTCATTTGGAGCCTACAACCTTAAACAGGCAGGCATTTTGGCCACCCAGCAATAGGCCCCTGTCAAAATGGTGGCAGCCGGATTGGCGATGCTAGCAGGCCGGTACGTCTATTTTGAGGCCATTTACAGCCCTTTCTGTAAAATGCTGATTTCGGAGAGTTAAAATTGGTCCTAAAGAGTTATCAATGTGGAATGTTTTTCAACATAGTCTTGTTGTTAAATCGATTTCAGCTCCAGGTAGTCACTGAAAAGAGGAAATAAAAATAGAAAATGCTGGAAACACTCCGCAGGTCAGTCAGCACCTATGGAGAGAACAGAGAAGTTAATGTTTCAGGTGTAGCAATGCCAGGGTTTACATTTTTAAATCAAATTAATTCACAAGAACCAGCCCGAGGAGGATCCCATGGAGACAAAGTCAACAGGCTGGACATCGCCTGCCATCAAGTTTTTTTCATTATTCATCCTCAGGGTGTGGACGTCGCTGGCAAGGCCAGCATTGATTGCCCTGAGAAGTAGTGGTGAGCCTTCTTCTTGAACTGACAGTTTGATACAACTGAGGTGCTTGTTGGTGTGGGATTGGAGTCACATATAGGCCAGACCAGGTAAGGATGATAGGTTTCCTTCCCTAAACAGCATCAGTGAACCAGTTGGGTTTTTATATCGATCCAGCAGCTTCATGATCATTTTTATAACTACCAGCTTTATATTTCCAGTTTTTATTTTAAACTGAATTTGAATTCTCAAATGGCCCATTGTGAGATTTGATGTCATTACTAGTCCAGTAACATAACCACTACACTACTGTACCCACACCGTCATAATTCCATCTGGAATGATGCCCGATTTTACTCTTCATTGAACTTTCCTTCCCAGCAGGTGAGGTTACAATTACTCCCTAACTCTGCCACAGAGCAAAGGAAACGTCATGCACAGAGGCGGCTGTCTGATACCATTTTTAATATGATTTTGCCTATTTAAACCATGCAAAAAACAATAACAAAAAGCCTATTTTTGTTGCAGAGCCTTCCATCATATCACCTTGGCTTGATTTGAGCCTGGGTTCCAAAAGCTGAGGAGCAGTTTGCTAAGCCTTTGTATCACCAAGATCTCCATTTAAGTCATGTAAACGGGGGAAAATCCCCAAGGAAATTCGCAGCACTTTACACAGCCCTTAAGACACCCACCTTGGCCTGAAATTTCCTCATTGTGATTTAAAGAAAGAAAGACTTGCATTAATGTAGCGCCTATGTAGAATCTCAAGACGTCCCAAAGCACTTTTCAGCCAGTTATTACTTTCTGAAGTTATGTCATTGTTGTAATGTAGGAATCGTGGCAGACAATTTGTGCACAGCAAGGTCCCACAAACAGCAATGAAATAAATGACCAGATAATCTGTTGATTGAGAGATAAATATTGGCCAGGATACCGGGGAGAATTTCCCTGCTCGTCTTCAAAAGGTGCCATGGGATTGTTTACCTCCAACTGAGAGCAGACATCTCATCCAAAAGTCAGCACCTCTGACAATGCAGCACTGAAGTGTCTGCTTAGGTCCCTTGAATGGGGCTCAAACCTATAACCCCAGAACCTTAGTGACTCCAGGGGCGAGAGCATTACCACTGAGCTAAGGCGCGTACCTTATTCATACTGCTATTGCCCCTTTAAGAAAATTATTGCGCCTGCCGGGCACCAGTAGAGGGAGTTGCACACAAATTTTCTGGGTAAGCCTATGCGCATACCCATTGTTGCAGGCATTGATGTAAAGCTGGTGTAAAATGGGTGTAAGCAGCTGAACCTTCAGGAATATTCTGTGCAGTCTTTTAAAAGCACTGTACAGCCTGCACACTTCAGCAACACACTGGGGGGAAGCAGATCAGATAGGAACAGTGCTTCGCTCTTTCTTTTCTCTCTCAAATAACTTCACTGTGTATCTTACCAATATTTTGATTATACTTGGACAGAATAATAAACATTCAGGTGCCCAGAGAGCAGCAAGGCAGGGCTCCGTCCAGGAGGAGATCTCTGAACTTCAGTGATGCAGAACACCAAGCCCTACTCAACAAGACTGAGGACAGGAAACATAGACTTCTGGGTATGGGTCCCACCAAGTATGCCAGGAGTGTCACTGTTGCTGCCTGGAGTGAGGTGGCATTTGGCACCGAGTGCCAACGCCCTCATTCCAAGACTGCAGAACTGTGCCACAAGAAGTTTAATGACCTCACCAGGGCTGGCAAGGTAACACACTGAAGACGCATTCCCTTTCATCTTTGCCCACCCTGGGCACCAGCACACTCTTCACCCTCTTAATGCAACATATACACAACTAACCCTTCACACTGTGCTCTGGTTAAGGAGGGCCCCAACTACCTATTCTGCACTACGGCTACACATTCCGTTAACACACAAGAACTATCTTGCACAATTAAAAAAGCACCTTCCTTCACTTTAATACCCTTATATCCCCCTTATAGAAAGAATTATAGAAAGAAAGATACGGCACAAAAGGAGGCCATTTGGCCCATCGTGTCCGTGCCGGCCGCAAAAGAGCTATCCAGCTTAATCACACTTTCCAGCACTTGGTCCGTAGCCCTGTAGGTCACGGCACTTCAAGTGCACAGCCAAGTACTTTTTAAATGAGTTGAGGGTTTCTGTCTCTACCTTTCAGGCAGTGAGTTCCAGACCCCCGCCACTCTCTGGGTGAAAAAAATTCTCCTCAGCTCCCCTCTAATCCTTCTGCCAATTATTTTAAATCTATACCCCCTGGTCACTGATCCCTCTGCTAAGGGAAATAGGTCCTCCTTATCCACTCTATCTAGGCCCCTCATAATTTTCTTTATCTCAATTAAATCTTCCCTCAGCTTCCTTTGTTCCAAAGAAAACAACCCCAGCCTATCCAATCTTTTCTTATAGCTAAAATTCTCCAGCCCTGGCAACATCCTCGTAAATCTCCTCTGTATCCTCTCTAGTGCAATCACATCTTTTCTGTAATGTGGTGACCAGAACTGTATGCAGTACTCAAATTGTGGCCTAACCAGTGTTTTATACAGTTCTAGCATAACCTCCCTGCTCTTATATTCTATGCCTCGGCTAATAAAGGAAAGTATCCCATATGCCTTCTTAACCACCTTATCTACCTGTCCTGCTACCTTCAGGGATCTGTGGACATGCACTCCAAGGTCCCTTTGTTCCTCTACACCTCTCAGTATCTTCCCATTTATTATGTACTCCCTTGCCTTGTTTGCCCTCCCCAAATACATTACCTCACACTTCTCTGGATTGAATTCCATTTGCCACTTTTCTGCCCACCTGACCAGTCCATTGATCTCTTCCTGCTGTCCATAGCTTTCCTCCTCATTATCAACCACACAGCCAATTTTTGTATCATCTACAAACTTATTGATCATGCCCCCCACATTCAAGTCCAAATCATTAATATAAACCGCAAAAAGCAAGGGACATAGTACTGAGCCTTGCAGGACTCCACTGGAAACAGCCTTCCAGTTGCAAAATCACCTGTCGACCATTACCCTTTACTTCCTGCCACTGAGCCAATTTTGGATCCAACTAGCCACTTGCCCTTGGATCCCATGGGCTTTTACTTTTTTGACCAGTCTGTCATGTGGGACCTTGTCAAAAGCCCTGCTAAAATCCACATACACTACATCAAATGCGTTACCCTCATTGACCCTCCTTGTTACCTCCTCAAAAAATTCAATCAAGTTAGTCAGACACAATCTTCCCTTAACAAATCCATGCTGACTGTCCTTGATTAACCCATGCCTTTCTAAATGACAATTTATGCTGTCCCTTGGAATCAATTCCAATAATTTGCCCACCACTAAGTTTAGGCTGACTGGCCTATAATTTCTCGGTCTACCTCCTTCTCCCATTTTAAACAACAGTACAATGTTGGCAGTCCTTCAATCCTCCGGCACCATGCCTGTAGCCAGGGAGAATTGGAAAATGATGGTCAGAGCCTCCGCTATTTCCTCCCTTGCTTTTCTTAACAGCCTGGGATACATTTCATCCGGGCCTGGCGATTTATCAACTTTCAGAGATGTTAATCCCTTTAATACTTCCTCTCTCACTGTTTATCCAATCCACTGTTTCACACTCCTCCTCCTTAACTACAATGTCTGCATCATCCCCCTCTTTTGTGAAGACAGACACAAAGTATTTATTAAGAACCATATCCACATCTTTCGCCTCTACACATAGGTTACCTTTTTGGTCTCTAATAGGCCCTACCCTTTCCTTAGTTATCCTCTTGCTCTTTATGTATTTATAAAACATTTTTGGGTTTTCCTTTATTTTACTTGCCAATATTTTTTCATGCCTCTCTTTGCTTTCCTAATTTCCTTTTTAATTTCACCCCTGCACTTTCTATACTCCTCTAGGCTTTCTGCCTCTTACTTCACTTCTCCTTTGCCACTTGGCACACACTCCTCAATCACTTATCTGTTTCAGGAAAAATTAGCGCACAGCATCCATGTCCACCTTTAAACCCCTCGCTCTCTTTGAGCTTGCAGCTTGTGGGCACTTGCTCGGCCATTGTTGTGGCCCTTACTGCCCCCTGATACCCTTACTGCTCCCAGGCTGACATTGCAGAATCCCCCCCCACCGTGGTTGCCTGAAATGAGCCTGAGCTGTGAAAGGTGAGGGCATTAGTGACCTTCATTCCTAGAGGGGGAGTAGTGCTGCCCAATGACGGTGGCCTGAGATCTGCAAGCAGCAGGTCACAGAGGGGTCCTACTGCAGCTATTGAGAAGCAAACTCTTCTTGTGCAGAGCTCCTCAGAGAGATCCTCATAGTCCCTGTGCAGCCTGTAAATTCTTTGGGGGGTAGGGGGTAATACCTGGTGGGTTGTATTCTACTGGCATGGTGTCTGATTCTCCATCCTCTAACCTGTGCTGCTCTTCCGTCTCCTCCATAATAATAGCACAGAGAGGTATGCCCATGGGGAAAGCCATACCTGCACCGAAGTTACCCTGACTGCTATATGGAGGGGGACTGGGGATCCAAAAATCTTCGGGTAGTCTGACCGAGTAGCAAGCAGTGCGAAATTAAGTGCGAATCTCAGTAGGAATAAAATCAAAGGAAAGGGTTAAAAAAACGATTCCAAACAGCAAACTTTCCAGACTCTTCCTTGATCAGGCGACATAGGCAGCTGCTGTGCCTCATGTATTCGGGTCTAACTTACCCAAGATAGAATGGGGGAGTAAGTCCAGGAAACTCGTGTCTGCATCGTGTCGCTGGCTGACAGGCGCACAGAAGCAAACAAGCTCACAACGAGGGATCCGGTAGGTGGATCGCACGAGGGGCCAAAATGATCGAGCAAACTCGGGGAAGCGATTCGAAGGCATGCGAATTGCTCAAACCCAAGTTTCCTCGCTAAAAATCTTTCCAATGCCATTTCAGAGATGCCAATGTCCCTAAAACAGCAAGGAAATTCAGCCCCTTCTGTTATGACTGGTACAGTAATGCTGCAGACTCACAGGCCGAGTTGTTAATCAGACATCTCAGTGCTTTTTACTTCAAGCCTCTAAAGCTTTCCTTAAAAACCATCAATGGGCTTAATTTCAAATTTTCCACTAATGCGTTCCATTCACTTTACACAAGTGCCTAAAAGGAACGGAAATCTTTCCATAGAATGTATTTCATCAGTGCTCTGAGCCCTGCGATTTGTTTAAGGAACTACTTAGGGAGTAGATACCACAGTGATGTTCAATAAAAACAGTTATGAATCTCAGATACACTACCTCATAGATCATCTCTTACCTTAGTATAATTTATTAATATAATTTCACACTGTTAGTCTACTGCACTGGATGTGATGGACATTTGATACTATTGATCCATTAATTGAATTAACTTCCTTAAATCCTTGCCTGGTCCTGCGTGCTCCATGACATCACAATCGAGAGAGGCATCAACATGAAAGAGATCGATGAGCTGAAGATGAAGAGAAGGTCCAAAGATATAACCACTGTGGAGAACAGTCGAACTGTGCATTCTGTTCTTGATCTCTGGGCCAGCCGTAGAGGGCTGAAAGGGTCTCTTTCTGGTCCTATACATTCCTATGATCTTGTACACACTCATGATGTTCTGCTTTGGAAGGATTTGAAGCTGTCAAACCAAACACTCACCCACAACAACAACAACAACAACAACTACTTGCCTTTTTATAGCGCCATTAATGAAGTAAAATGTCCCAAGGCGCCTCACAGGAGTGTTATCAAACAAAAGTTGACACAGAGTCACTTAAGGAGATATTAGGACAGGTGACCAAAAGATTGGTCAAAGAGGTATATTTAAAGGACTGTCTTAAAGGAGGAGAGAGAGGTAGAGAGGCGGAGAGGTTTAGGGATGGAATTCCAGTGCTTAGGGCCTAGACAGCTGAATGCATAGCTGCCAAGGGTGGAACGATGAAAATCGGGGATGTGCAAGAGGCCAGAATTGGAGGATTGTTGAGATCTCAGAGGGTTGTAGGGCTGGAGGGGACTACAGAGATAGGGAGGGGCAGGGCCATGGAGGGATTTGAAAACAGGGATGAGAATTTTAAAATTGAGGCATTGCCGGACTGGGAGCCAATGTAGGTCAGTGAGCATAGGGGTGATGGGTGAAAGGGACTTGGTGCAAGTTAGGATACGAGCAGCAGAGTTTTGGATGAGCTCAAATTTATGGAGGGTGGAAGATTGAAGGTTGGCCAGGAGAGCATTGGAATAGTCAAGTCTAGAGGTTACAAAGGCACGGATCAGAGTTTCAGCAGCAGATGAGCTGAGGGTATGGGGGGATACAGGCAACGTTACGGAGGTGGAAATAGGCGGTCTTGGTGATTGAACATGTGAGTACACAGGCGTCTCGCCAGCAGCAGTGCTCAGCCACTGCTCTGCAGATCAGAGAGTGGAGATTAGCCCAATGCTTGGGCAGGGATTTCTGCACCTGAACTAGCTTCTGTATTGCCTCCCTGGTACTGACACCCGACGCACCTAGATCAGTTGTGTGTACAGGCACTAAGATTGTGCCCACAATGTAGCACTGCCCTCAGGGACTGAGGATGCAATATGAACCATGTCAGCATCAATGATTCTATCCCATTTGGTCTACACTGGTGCCCATCTGGGTCATGCACTCCTGCAGATGTTGGATGTGTCCTTCTCAGAGCCGAGTGACTTTCCATGCCCACAATATTCTGGCATCTTCCATTCCAAGGGATGTGCACAGAGGCAGAGCTGGGTATCATCAGAGTACATGTTGAAGCTGACCCCATGTTTGTGGATGATGTCATTGAAGGGCAGCATGAATTGATAACAGCCTGGTACTTCGCTGACTAATAAACTGTAACACTTTGTTCCGATGATGTGAACATTTCTAGACTCACCCAGTGTTCAAACTGAAGATCAGCCATGATCTGATTGAATGGCAAAACAGGCTCGAGGGGCTGAATGGCCTCCTCCTACTCCTAATATTTCTATAATTCTCCTCTGAGCGGCTTGAGTAGGTCCTATGTGGCTGTAATTCTCTGCCAGCTATCTGTGCCAGCTCTCCCGGTTCTCTGAATTGGTTGTCACGGCTCTGCATTCTTGGTACAGGTGAGAGGGGGAGAGAGCGAGAGGTGACCCCCAGACAAGAGTTCAGTCTACAAACCCTCGGCAGACTCGGCGGTGAAGAAAACAAACTACTCGCTAACTAGTTGGTATCTGGTTTTTTTTATATAGATAACCTGAAAGAGTGAGTTCGGAACACAAATCTCTTGGGTTAAAATGATCATAAGGTGCTGAACTGTTACAGATTAGCATCATTACTTGATGCATTTAAGGGGAAGTGAGACAATTACATGAGGGAGAAATGAATAGAAGGATATGCTGATAGGGTGAGATGAAGTAGGGTGGGAGGAGGCTCATGTGGAGCATAAACACCGGCACAGACCAGTTGGGCCGAATGGCCTGTTTCTTTTTTTTATTCGTTCATGGGATGTGGGCGTCGCTGGCAAGGCCAGCATTTATTGCCATCATTCTGTGCTGTACATTGTATGTATATATATGAGGAAGAAAAGGGGGCCAAGCATTGGGGGGGAGGGAAGAGAAACCATTGGTGGAGATGAGTTGGCTCAGTTTGGATAGATAGGAGCTGGATGAAGTATCTGCCACACCTGCCTCAACAACCCAGAAAACCACCTTAAGAGTCACTGATATCAAAGAAGCTCTGCTCATGTTGAAAGGAAAATCTCTGGGGCGACAGCTAGAAGTTACAAGAGGCAGGAAAAGCATTGATTTCCTTCAGCAGACCCAGGGCTGGGGGTAGACTGAAACACTAACAGTCTTTGCACGTGGTTTGACTTCTCTCTCTCTCTCTCTTTGTCTTTCTCCCTTACTTTACTTTCAATTTCCTGGCATCTATTTTGGTTGGACAGGCTCCTTTTAAAAAATGTAAGTTCCCTTTTTGAATGATGGGCCTAATCTCAGCAAAATTGCCCACATTCAAAAGCACCAGCACTTCTAATAGCTTCCAGATTAAGTGAAGTATGAAAAACATGTAAAGTGGGCAGGCTGCAGAATTATTTTTTTTTAAAAGATGAATATCGGTAACACTAGTTTTTAATTTACAAGCGCTAATCTGTTCACATTAAGCTTCCTTAAGTAGGGACTAAAGTGGTAGATTATGTTTCATTAATTAACGGCCCAAAGGGCAACACCCCAACTTTACACTCTGCAAAAACGGAATGAAAAGAAGTGATTGATCCTCCTTGGTACTGTCATTCCCACACAGAATTACACAAAACCTTTTCAAGAGCAAAAAGCAAAACAGTTAACTGATAATCACAATTCTTTATTTCAGACCTGAGTTCGGCATGCTACATTTTCTATTCGAAAGGAGAATTTGAATTTTGCTTCTCACCGCTAAATGCTAGACCGCACCTATGTTCCCACAGCCTCCGCACATCCACAGAAATATAGGAACATAGTAACAGGAGCAGGCCATTCTGCCCCTCGAGCACGTTCCGCCATTTAATTAGATCATGGCTGATCTTTACCTCAACTCCATTTACCCACCTTTGCTCCATATCCCTTGATACCCTTACCCATCAAAAATCTATCGATCTCAGTTTTGAAAGCTCCAATTGACCCAGCAACCACAGCCTTTTGGGGGAGAGAGTTCCAGATTTCTACTACCCTTTGTGTGAAAAAGTGCTTCCTGATTTCACCCCTAAATGGCCTGGCTACAATTTTAAGATTGTTCTTGATTCCCTACCAGAGGAAATAGTTTGCCTTGTACGCAGCCTCAGCCCACCTGTGCAATGCCTTGCAATATTGCGCACAACACACAAGCTCTGTGCACGTGTACAAATTCAGATAGGACGGTAAACACACTGGCGCTGAAACTCCTGGGGGTCCGTTGTGCTGGTATAAGTGAGACAGAGCAGAGACTTGGCCCACCCTAGCCCCTGGGCCAGGGTGGAGGGCGGGGAGGGGCGGTGGGAGCCGATTTTCGGTTTTGGCGGATATTGGGTGCTTGATGTCCTGCTGCCAGCCCGATGTCACCAGCGAGAGGTCAGATCAATTTTCCTTATGTCTGTCGGAAAGCATCTGTGCATTTTGGAGCGCAGACAGGCATGTCACTGAGGGGAGAAGGTGGGAAGTCCAGCGTAGTCGAGCTGGCACATTTTAGTTAAGGAGGGTGGGGGGGCAGGTTTTCGAGGGCTCTGCGGAGGGACCAGCGGCAGGCAGGACAATCATTACTATAAGAAAGATAGAACTCACAATTATATAGTGCCTTTCATGACCTCAGCACGTCCCAAAGCGCTTTACAGCCAATTAAGTACTTTTAAAGTGTAGTCACTGTTGTAATGTAGGGAAACGAGGCAGACAATTTACACACAGCAAGGTCCCAAAAACAGCAATGCAATAATGACCAGATAATCTGTTTTTAGATGTTTGAGGGATAAATGTTTTCCAGGATACTGGGGAAAACTCCCCTGTTCTTCCGCGAATAGCGCCGTGGGATCTTTTACGTCCACCTGAGAGGGCAGACGGGGCCTTGGTTTTACATCTCATCCGAAAGATGCACTCCCAACAGTGCAGCACTCCCTCGTTACTGCACTGAAATAGCAGCACAGAGTTTTTGCTCAAGTCTCTGGAGTGGGGCTTGAATCCACAACCTTCTGACTCAGACACGAGAGTGCTACCACTGAGACAAGGCTGACACCTCACTCGCAGTGTTTTGGGAGAGGCTGGTTAGGGCACTCAATGCAAGTACCAATGGCGTAGCATGTCCGGCGCACAATCCATCTATTGGTGCTAAATTACATTTGGGTGCTATTGACATCATTGATGATTTGATTGGGCCAAGGAGGCGCCTGCCTGTTTTTGCCGGGCCCTAGAGCTGCCCATATCATGGACCCCAACAAAGTGGTGCAGCCCAGATATCGGTGGAAACAGGGCAGTAAGTACCATGCCTTGATCTTCAACGCACAATCACCCTATTCCTCCCTAGCAGAGAGGATGAAACTCAGCCACTGTCCCAGATCCGGGGCATTCGGTCATTTACTGGCATCAGTAGCATCCACGGATCATTGGCACCCACCCTGTGTGTACGTAACTCCTTTCTTACCCTGTCTGTGAGAAGCCCAACAAGAGAGGAATCACTGCTGGATCTAGAAATGGGAAATGAACTGGAGCAGATAAGAGATGTAAGCATTGGGAAACATCTAGGCAATAATGATCATAACATAATAAGGTTTAAAATAATGATTGACAAAGACATAAGTAAGACAAAGACCCTAATTGGAAAAAAAGCTAATTTTATGGGGATGAGAATGGAACTAGGGAAGGTAAAGGGGAAAAAAATGTTGACAGACAAAGTCATAGAACGGCAGTGAGAAGTATTTAAAACGGTGATCAATAGAGTTCAGGAGAAATATATTCCTCATAAAAACAGGAACATAAGAACATAAGAAATAGAAGCAGGAGTAGGCCATACATCCTCTCGAGCCTGCTCCGCCATTCAGTAAGATCACGGCTGACCTTCCACCTCAACTCTACTTTCCCACCCTATCCCCATATCCCTTGATTCCTTAGCCAATAATGAAACACCTTGGATGAATAAAGAGATAAGGGTAAAATTGAAACTAAGGAAAAAGGCATACTGTAAGTACATAGACAATAAAGGAGAGGATGACAAAAGGGAATACAAAGAGGTTAGGAAGGATGTCAAAACACAAGTAGGAAAGCAAAGAGAAATTATGAAATTAAAGGAATATAAAAAGAAATAGTAAAGTATTCCAGTCACATAAATAACAAAAGAAAAATCAGGATTAAGGGACCACTAAGGGATGCACAAGATAAACTATGACAGGTAATGACAGTGAAATGGCAGAAATATTGAATAGTTACTTTGCCTCAGTATTTACCAGGGAGACTAAGAAGGCGGGTGTGACATTAGAAGAAGAGATTAAAAAGGGAATGAAGACATTTAAGATAGAAAGGGGGGAGATAATTGATAAACTAATCAAACTTAGAGAGGATAAAACATCTGGACATCTTGAAAATGTTCAGCTGATCAGGGAGACCAGCATGGATTTGTAAAGGGTAGGTCATGCCTGACGAACATGATTGAATTTTTTGAAGAGGTGTCTAAAGTAGTGGACAGGGAATGTCTATGGACGTTGTTTATATGGACTTCCAGAAGGCATTCGATAAAGTCCCTCATAAGAGACTGTTAGCTAAAGTTGAAGCTCATGAAATTGAGGGCAAATTATCGACCTGGTTAGGAAATCGGCTGAGCATCAGGAGACAGAGAGTAAGGATAATGGACGGGTACTCAAATTGGCAGGATGTGACTAGTGATGTCCCACAGGGATCAGTGCTGGGGTCTCAGCTATTCACTGTATTTATTAACGACTTAGATGATGGGATAGAGAGCCACATATCCAAGTTTGCCGATGACACAAAGATAGGCAGTATTGTAAGCAATGTAGATGGAAGCATAAAATTAAAGAGAGATAGTAATAGATTAAGTGAATGGGCTAAACTGTGGCAAATGGTTTTCATTGTAGGCAAGTGTGAGGTCATCCACTTTGGAACTAAAAAGGATAGATCAAAGTACTTTCTAAATGGGAAAAGCTTGAAACAGTGGAAGTCCAAAGAGACTTAGGGGTCCATGTACATAGATCATTAAAATGTCATGGACAGGTACAGAAAATAACCAAAAAGGCTAATGGAATGTTGGCCTTTATATCTAGAGGACTAGAATACAAGAGGGTAGAAGTTATGCTACAGCTATACAAAGCCCTGGTTAGACCACACCTGGAGCACTGGGTTCAGTTCTGGGCACCGCACCTTAGGAACCTTGAAGGGAGTGCAGCATAGATTTACTAGAATGGACTCCAAGGGTTAAATTACGAGGAGCGATTACACAAACTAGGGTTTTACTCCCTGGAATTTAGAAGATTAAGGAGTGATTTGATTGAAGTTTTCAAGATATTAAGGGGAACTGACAGGGTAGATAAAGAGAAACTATTTTCACTGGTTGGGGAGTCTAGGACTAGGAGACATAGCCTAAAAATTAGAGCCGGGACTTTCAGGAGTGAAGTTAGGAAACACTTCTACATGCAAAGGATGGTAGAAGTTTGGAACACTTTTTCGCAAATGGCAGTTAATGCTAGCTCAATTGTTAATTTTAAATCTGAGATTGATAGATTTTTGTTAACCAAAGGTACTAAGGGATATAGGGCTAAGGCGGAACTATGGACTTAGGTCATAGATCAGCCATGATCTCATTGAATGGAGGAACAGGCTCGAGGGGCTAAATGGCCTACTGCTGTTCCTATCTTCCTATGTTCCTTCTTATGTTCCTATGTCTGGATGGATTGCATCCACACATATTAAAAGAAGTTAGGGAAGAGATAGCAGACGCACTATTACATATATATAAAAATTCATTAGAAAAGCAAATAGTGCCAGAAGACTGGCAGACAGCTAATGTTATTCCTATATTTAAAAAAGAAGATGGATCAAGTCCAGGGAACTGTAGACCAGTTAGCTTAACATCGGTGGTAGGAAACATTACGGAATCTTTACTCAAAGATGTAATAGAAAAACATCTAGAAAACAAAAATAAAGAATAGTCAGCACGAATTTCAGAAGGGAAAGTCACACTTGACCAACCTTACTGAATTCTTTGAAAAAATAACAGAAAGAGCAGACCAGGGTAATGCAGTAGATGTAATATATTTTCAAAAGGCCTTTGATAAGGTGCGGCATTGTAGACTCATGACTAAGGTCAGAGCATGTGGAGTCAGGAGACAGGTAGCAGAATGGATAGCAAGCTGGCTACAAAACAGAAATCAGAGAGTAGGGGTTAAGGGTAGCTGCTCAGATTGGCAAAAGATGGGAAGTGATGTTCCACAGGAATCAGTGCTGGGACCACTGTTGTTCACAATTTATATCAACGATTTGGACTCGGGAATCGGAAGTACAATTACAAAATTTGAGGATGACACAAAATTGGGTGGTATAGTTAATACAAAGGAAGAATGCGTCAAAATGCAAGAAGACATTCATAAACTTGCAGAATGGGCGTGTAATTGGCAAATGAATTTCTATATAGATAAGCGTGAAGTGGTGCATTTTGGTAGAAAGAATATGGGGGCCACATACTGCTTGGATAAGAAGAGTCTAAATGGGGTGGAGGAGCAAAGGGATCTGGGGGTACAGATACACAAATCACAAAAAGTAGCGACGCAGGTTAATAAGGCCAAAAAAAAGGCAAACCAAGCACGGGGTTCATTTCTAGAGGGAAAGAATTGAAAAGCAGGGAAGTTATGTTAAACTCGTATAGAACCTTGGTTAGACCACACTTGGAGTACTGTGCACAGTTCTGATCTCCATATTACAAAAAGGGTACAGAAGCATTGGAGAAGGTGCAAAAAAGATTCACAAGGATGATACCAGAACTAAGAGGTTATATTTATCAGGAAAAGCTGAACAGATTGGAGCTCTTTTCTCTAGAAAAGAGAAGGCTGAAGGGTGACCTGATAGAGGTCTTTAAGATAACTTTTAACTGCCCTCTGGAGTGGCCTAGCAAGCCACTCAGTTGTATCAAACTGCTACAAAAAGGAATAAGAATAACAAAACCAGATGGACCACTCGGCTGCGACCTGGGCATCGGACACGTTGAAGGCACACCCAGTCCAGTCAACGCTGCAAATTCCTCCTCACTAACATCTGGGGACTTGTGCAAAAGTTGGGAGAGCTGTCCCACAGATTAGTTAAGCTACAGCCTGACACAGTCATGGCCATTGTCCCAGACTCCTCCATCACCATCCCTGGGTGTGTCCTGTCCCACCGGCAGGACAGGCTCACCAGAGGTGGGGGTACACTGGTACACGGTCGGGTGGGAATTGCCCTGGGAGTCCATATTTGATAAAGGCTGTTCCTTAAGGAGAGAGACAAAATGAAAGCCAATCAATTAAGATCAGCAAGCAAGCCTGTAAGCGTGGGTGGCTGTGCTGCACTGCAGTAGGCGACCTTTTCCATTGTTCGCATTTTGACAGTGAGATCACAAAGCTATAAGTGAAGAACCAAATTGTTTTGACAACTTTCCTTTTATTCTCATTCATACTGCCTCAAAATTGTCCGCAACGTGAGGCTATAATGTTCTTTCCAACATTTCTCCCCCATTGTCCAGGTCCATTGGACATCCCTCCCCCATTGTCCAGGTCCATGGTCCAGGTCCATGGGGACAAAGCAGCCAGCACATCTCCATCAAAGACTTACCTCAACACTGTCACCTCTGGAGGCCCAAATGGATCTATCCTCAGCCTCCCGCCCATCTTCCTCATCTACATGCTGCAATTTTAAATGCAATCAGTGCTTTTGGCTAATGAGCTCACTGCTTCTCAGTCACGCATACACTGCACTTCATAGGTGACAGGATGGGCTACAGTGACCTGTATAGTTACAAGGATGTCCTCTCATTCAGTTGGTGCTTCTCAATCTTCCCCCCAACCAGTAACAAGATAATCAGAGTGCACTCACACTACAACGATACAGTTGATGCGAAACGCTTTCACTTCACACCGATCCTGGAGTTAGAATGAAAATGCAGCCCAAATCTGGAATCAGGGCTTCACATTAAGCCAAAGTGAAGCGGAGCGAGGCTTACACTTCACTTTGGAGTCAGTTTGGACCTTAACAACCAAAACCACTTCACACCAAGGCCAGGAATTTCTTCGGAGCTGCTCCTGTTCCGCGCCATGACTTCGCCTTAAAGTGCAGCGAAACTTGTTTGCTTGCATAACCAGGGTTTCCACTGCTCTTGCAGCGAATTAGAGTGGCAGAACAAGAGCAGCTCCCATGAAATCCCTGGCCCAACACTAAACTAAAGTTAGAAGAAATTGAGATTCATCCATGGCTTAATATCCGACAGGTGGTTCAGAGGTTGAGAAAGACGGTGGAGAGGTAAAGCTGGTTGTCCTCGGCATACATGCGAAAGCCGTGCCTATAGATGATGTTGACAGGGGGAAGCATGTAGATGAGGAAGATGGAGGGGAGGCTGACGATGGATCCATTTGGGCCTCCAGAGGTGATGGTGTTGAGGTGAGCCTTTGATGGAGATGTGCTGGCTGCTTTGGGACAGGTAGGAGAGGAACCAAGTGAAAGCAGTCCCAGTGGACCTGGACAATGGAGGAGGGATGTCAAATGGATCTGGACAATGGGGGAAGAGGTGTTGGAAAGGATGGTATAGTTGACTACATCAAGTGCTGCAGAGAGGTCGAAGAGAACAAGGAGGGATAACGCACCATGGTCACAGTCACAGGCGATAACGTTTAAAACTTTAGCTACAGCCATTTCAATGCTGTGAGCAGGGCAGTCAGGAGGGGAAGTTGAGTGGTCAGAAGTTCAGTGCAGAGGGCAACAAGGGGCAGGAGGTAGGTCTCATGGAGGAGATGAGTAGGTAGGAGAAATAGAAGAGAAAGAGCAGAGTGATGGGGGATCAGGGCTAGAGCAGGCAGGGGACAGGAGAAGATCGGAAGCAATAGAGTGAGAAAGGGGAGATAGCAGCAGGGGCAGCTGTATGGATGGTCTCAATCCATCAGTTCTTTGCCCCTGGCATTAGTGGTGAGGGTGGGAGGGATAGGGGTCAAAGGGGTTTCAGGAGAAGGCTAATTGTGCAAAAACAGACCCTTTGGTTGTCCTTGTCCCCCACGATGATCCTGGAGTAATAAAAAGGTTCTCGTACTCCAGGATCGTGGTCAACCCACAACTGTTGATGGATGACCAGGTCTCCTCTGATTTTTTTAAAATTCATTCATGGGATGTGGCTGTCACTGGCAAGGCCAGCATTTATTGCCCATCTCTAATTGCCCTTAAGAAGGTTGTGGTGAGCCGCCTTCTTGAACCACTGCAGTCAGTGTGGTGAAGGTACTTCCACAGTGCTGTTTAGGTAGGGAGTTCCAGGATTTTGACCCAACGACGATGAAGCGAGATTTATAGCTCTTTGACTTGAGGAGATGAAAATGAGGACTACATCAGCGGGATGGTAGGGGTGAGAGACAGTGAGAGATTTGGAGGGCACAAGAGCATCAAGGACCAGTGGCATAGGCGGGGGGAGGTGTTCAAACACCCCCCGGAATTTCTATTTTTTTTTATCGAACTACTCCCTCTTTCAAAAGATCGTGCCTTTGATCACTTGATAGAAAACAGAAAGAGCACATGTTCTTCCAGAGCTAGTCAGTTCCGCAGTTCGACCAGTCAAAACCCATTAGTTGGACTTGCACTTCTAAATGTTCACAGGGATATTGCAGTGAATCATAGGGAAGTTATTGATAGACTTGCGACACATAACTGGCACATGGATTTCGTGCATTAGAGTTTTGCCTGACAAGTCTGTTTTTACTTTTCAATTGCTTTATTTGAATTGTTAGATTAATGGAAGTAATAATGTTTCTATTGAACCCTATCGTGAAATTCCAGTTTGAGAAACTGACCTTTTGAAGTAGTTTTGTTTGGTCTGGCCAGTTCAGGTCCAAACACCCCTCAATAAAAAATCCTGCTTACGCCACTGTCTCTGGGGGGATTCTAATGGCACAGCGATGAAGTGAAGTCAGAACTAGCACAGGAAATGCACCAGGATAAAATTGCATCTTAGGGACACTGGTTAATAACACACATGTGAGGGTAATGGATGACCAGCCTAGATGTATGCCAAATCTTCTCTGAAAAGTATCCTGCTCTATCACTGTCAAAAATAGAAGTGAGGGAACAGTTAATCAGCACTAAAGAGAGATATGAATTAACCATTCTAACAATAACTGGAAAATATCAGTGACTGGTAGCAGCTGATAACAATGGAGCAGACTCAGATTAAAACATGGGCAGGTCTTTCACTCTTAACCATGTTTATGCTTTCGGTACAAGGTAATGCCTCAGGTGTGCAGCTGATCTCTGACTGAATATCACATGCCCTGGGCCTTGGTGGGCACTGGGCAAGCAATCCCTGAATGGAGACTTTAGTTGCAGAGTGAGGCAACTGCTGCAAAGGGATGTTATTCATTAATGGTGCACACTTAGCTTGAACAATATGAGGTCAATTTTCGTTTCTATTGCCTGGCATTAATGGAGGGGCAACGGCCTCAAAATTGGTTCAGTAGCCTTACTGTCTGGTTAATACTGACGAAGAGGCTGACAGCATTTTGAAAAGGGCATACCGCTGGATGCCCGGAACACCTGCCTGTTTCGGGTGGTAGGCCCCTTTTAATATGCAAATCGGGGACTTAGGGCCCTGATTGCCATTTTAAGTTAGAGGGTGCACCGTTCAAGCTCTGATCAGTTCCATGGGCGATGGAGCTGAAGAGGCTAATTCTGGAATTATTCTTGTGGGGCCTGGAGGCGCTTTCATAAAAAAAAATTATGATCACAGAGACATGTTTACAGAACACAAGGGACATATAAACTGGTACAGAATAATTAACCCGTAGACTGGAATTCTTTAGTCTCGATTTTAACTCCAGGCAGGTTTTGGGTGGGAGGGTGGCGAGGTGAGTTGGAAACTGACCTGTTGCCACAGAAATAAGACCCGGTCCATTTTAACTCCCCAGCATTATTAACACATTGCTGGTTCACTATGGAAAATCCCATGAGATTTGGTTCCAGGGACGTCGCCCAGGGTTTCACATTTGGGAAGGGGGGAAAGTCCAGGGACCCGAAAGAAAAACACCTTTCTCGGCCTTTTCTGGGGCTAATCCTTTTCTGTCCCAGGTTGGCTTGGTGGGAAAACCACAGCGGCTTCGCTGCTCAGGCCTGTCATCGGGACCCGACATGCATATGTAAAGAAGGACCCCGCTGGCTTTGGCCGGATGTCCCTGCCGCCTGCTTCGGAGAGCAGGTTAAAATTGTGGCTCCTGAGCAGATCAGCAATTCAGAGTATTTTAACTAGCCACTTGCCTGCTTTCCGCCGGACAGGTAGGATTAAAATTGTTCGTAACACTGGGTTCTGCTTCCTTTCATATGATGACCTGTTCCACCTACACGGGATATATCTATAACCCTAATGTGCTTTTAAAACTAAACCCCCACCCACCTACTCACGCCAGTAGTTATGTTGCTCAGTTCCATTTGCCAACTTAAATAAGAAGCTTCGTGACTTCTCGAGACCGAAGTAAAAGGTGTGATGAGGTTTCAGGAATCTTATCACATCCTGACGAGGCCCTGTACAAATGCCAGCTTTTATTTGTTTTCCTTTGGGAGGTGGTACTCCAAGATCGTTAATTGGACTTAATTGAAATGGTTACTTGAGAGTGTTGAGAGACACAGGGGGAGAAATTAGACCTTATTGCACCTATTTTACAGATGTAAAATGGGCACAATGAGAGTCAATTTTGGGGACCAATGTCCTATGCCCCAAGGATGCCTGTAAGACGTCTGACCCAATGTGAAATGGTCGATGTGAAATGCCTGAAAAAGGGTCCAGTAAACATTTACACCATGATCGTCACCTCATGGTAGAGAATGACCAGTTAAAACAGGGCAGCGCGCATGTATTCAGTGATAGCTGGCAAACCTTGTAAGGTGGCCTGTGGAGAACCTTGCAATGGACGGTAGTGTTAAGACCTGCCGGGTCCCACCCGCAGCCGACATTTGCATGTGGCGGATGGACAGTGATCCTGGTGAGGGCGGGGGAAGGGAATATCCAGTTGGCGCAGTGAGCCAACAGTAGGCCTCACCATCCTCAGTTTCCCTCATTCTCCACCGTAATCCCATCCAATTTGCTTCGGGAGGCAGAGTGGGAATCCCGTCCCTGGTGCCTGCAGTGTAATTGTTAATTGACCTGTAGCAGCTTTTGTTTTGTTTTAATTACGATCCTCACGTCCGCGCGCAGCCCACCAGAAGCAACTACTTTTCTTGAAGCAGGTTTGCGAGTCTGACACGGGGGGGCACCACGACTGATGGCAGAAGTTGGCAGGCTCCAATGGCGAGGCAAAGTGCAGGCAATAGAATCGTAGGTACAATGTCTGACCCCTGCTCACGGCTGGTGAGACTACACACC
Organism: Heptranchias perlo; assembly: GCF_035084215.1. Classification (NCBI taxonomy): domain Eukaryota; kingdom Metazoa; phylum Chordata; class Chondrichthyes; order Hexanchiformes; family Hexanchidae; genus Heptranchias; species Heptranchias perlo. The sequence goes on along the minus strand of NC_090328.1, from coordinate 99,687,061 downwards.
GGCGCCGAATATTCCCAATTACTGCCCTTTTCAAGGGGGCAATTTTCCGACCTCATGCTGCCGGCAGCGGGAGACTTTGCCCAAATTTTGGGTGCACACAGTTTTGTAACACAGACATAGACGTGCTAGTGAGCATAGAAATAGGAGGATAGAACAGATGAATGCGTGGCTGGAGAGATGGTGCAGGAGGGAGAGCTTTAGATTCCTGGGGCATTGGGACCGGTTCTGGGGAAGGTGGGACCTGTACAGGCCAGATGGGTGGCACCTCAACGGAGCTGGGACCAATGTTCGCTAGTGCTGTGGAGGGATGGGGTGGGGGGTGTCTAAACTAATTTGGCAGGGGGATGGGATCCTGCAAGGTGTTCAGGAAAGATAGGGAAGGAAAGAAAGGGGGGGGGTGGTGGCAGTATTGATTAAGGTGAATATTGCAGTACTGCAGAGAGAGGATGTCTGAAGGGGTCAAGGACAGAATCTATTTGGTTAGAGTTAAGAAACAATAGAGGCACCATTACACTACTGGGTGTATTCTATAGGCCACCAACTAGTGGGAAGGATATAGAGGAGCAGATTTGCAGGGAAATTAGAGAGGTGCAAAAGCTATAGAGTGGTGATAACTAGGGACTTCAACTGTCCTAATAAAGACTGGGATAACAATAATAATGTAATGGGCACAGAGGGGGAGGAATTTTTGAAATGTATTCAGGATAACTTAACCAGTACTTTTCCGGCCCAACAAGGAAAGATGCATTGTTGGACTTGGTTATGGGGAATGAGGTGGGTCAAGTGGAGCAAGTGTCAGTGGGAAAGCATTTAGGGAGCAGTGATCATAGTATCATAAGGTTTAGATTAGCTATGGAAAAGGACATGGACCACTCTAAAGTAAAAATACTCAATTGGAGGAGGGCCAATTTCAGTGGGATGAGAACAGATCTGGCCCGGGTAAATTGGAATCAAAGATTGGCAGGCAAAACTGTAATTGAACAGTGGGCGGCCTTTAAGGAAGAGATGGTTCAGGTACAGTCTAGGCACATTCCCATGAGGCAGAAAGGGAGGGCAACTAAAGCCAGAGCTCCCTGGATGACAAAAGAGATAGTGAGTAAGATGAAACGGAAAAAAGGGTTGTGACAAATGTCAGGTTGATAACACAAGTGAGAACCAGGCTGAATATAGAAAGTTCAGAGGGGAAGTGAAAAAGAAAATAAGAGAGGCAAAAAAAAGTATGAGAATAGAAGGGAATCCAAAAATCTGCTACAGGCATGTAAACAGTAAATGGTTAGTAAGAGGAGGGGTGGGGCCGATTAGGGACCATAAAGGAGATCTGCTCATGGAGGCAGAGGGCACGGCTGAGGTACTAAATGAGTACTTTGCATCTGTCTTTACCAAAGAAGAAGATCCTGCCAGAGTCTCAGTAAAGGAAGATATAGTTGAGATACTGGATGGGCTAAAAACTGATAAAAAGAAGAGGTACTAGAAAAGCTAACTATACTTAAAGTAGATAAGTCAGGGAAGTAAGGGTGGAAATTGCTGAGGTACTGGCCATAATCTTCCAAACATCCTTAGATGTGGGAGCGGTGCCAGAGGACTGGAGAATTGCAAATGTTACACCCTTGTTCAAAAAAAGGTGTAAGCAACAATAGGGCAGTCAGTTTAACCTCAGTGGTGGGGAAACTTTTAGAAACGATAATCCGAGACAGAATTAACAGTCACTTGGACGAGGGTGGATTGATTAGGGAAAGCCAGCATGGATTTGTTAAAGGCAAATCGTGTTCAAATAACCTGATAGAGTTTTTTGATGAGGTAACAGAGAGGGTAGAAGATGGCAATGCAGTTGATGTGGTGGATATGGACTTTCAAAAGGCGTTTGATAAAGTGCCACACGGTAGGCTTAGCATCAAGATTGCGGCCCATGGAATAAAGGGGGCTATTGCAACATGGATACAGAATTGACTAAGGGACAGGAAACAGAGAGTAGTGGTGAAAGGTTGTTTTTCGGACTGGAGGGAGGTGTGCAGTGGTGTTTCCCAGGGGTCAGTGCTGAGACCACTACTTGACTTGATATATATTAATGACTTGGACTTGGGTGCACAGGGCACAATTTCCAAATTTGCAGATGACACAAAACTTGGAAGTGTAGTAAACAGTGAGGAAGATAGTGATGGGCTTGAATCCAGAGGCAGGATTAATACCACTGAGCCACAGCTAATACCAAATCAATACCTGTGAGAATAACAAGAATGAAAAGAAAAGGAAAAAATAGAAACCATGTAAAATCTGAAGGAAGAGAAGGCAGTGAAAGAAAAAGCAGAGAAAAGGACAAAATATACAGGTTATTGAGAGTGTAAAATGATCAGGAAGAAAAGAGAAAAGTACAAAAAAGGAGTTAAAGGGTAGATGATTTCTGCTGGTAGAACTAAGATTGATTGCAGCATTCAGCAACAATCGTTACCTTTTATTTAGCATGAATTGTGGATCAGAGTAGTAACCAAGGATTGAGACGAATGATGAGAACCATGTGTGAGAGTTGAGATTATGCAGGTTACAATTCTGGAAAATGTTAGTGATTGCTTGGCAAATTTTCAGTTGTTTCACAAGGTGCAGTGTGAGGGAGAAATGATTGTTACACTCATGCCAAGGTAACTAAAGGGAAATGTTTAAACGCACATACCCGATTCAGAATTTTACCCTCCAGGAACGTGTATTGTGAATGGATCATTGTGGGGACCGTGCTTGCTATTTCTCGATATGTGCTCCCAGCAGGAGAGGCTCTGTGCCAGGCACATACATTCAAGTGTCATCTCACACGAGGACATCATTTGAGAACTGTTTCTGTTATGCACACATTGAGGATTTTATGAAAGTATCATGAAAGAAAGATTTGCATTTATATAGTGCGTTTAATAAATCAGGATGTCCCAAAGCGCTTCATCGACAATGAAGTATTTTTGAAGGGCAGTCATTGTTGTAATGTAAGAAACACGGCAGCCAATTTGCGCACAGCAAGGTCCCACAAATAGCAATGTGATAATGACCAGATAATCTGTTTTAGTGATGTTGGTTGAGGGATAAACATTGGCCGGGGCACCAGGGAGAACACCTCTGCTCTTCTTCGAATAGTGCCATGGGATCTTTTATATCCACCTGAGAGGGCAGACAGAGCTTCAGTCTCATCTGAAAGACAGCACCTTCCACAGTGCAGCATTCCTTCAGTACTGCACTGGAGTGTCAGTCTGGAATATGTGCTCAAGTTTCTGGAGTGGGACTTGAACCCATAAACTCTGACACCTTGGATGCACTGCAGCAATTCACCAAGGTGTCTTTGACCACATCTTCCACCCCTGTGACCTCTGCCACCGAGAAGGACAAAAGCAGTTACGTTGCGAGAGCATCATCATCTCCCAAGTTCCCCTCCGAGTCACACACCATCCCGACTTGTACATGTGTCATCATTCCTTCATCGTCACTGAGTAAAAATCCTGCAATTCCTTACCTAACACAATCACGCCATCAACACACGGACTGCAGCGGTTCGAGGAGCAGTGCCCACCACTACCTTCTCAGGGCAACTAGGGAGGAATAATAAAAGCTGACCGTGCCAGCGTCACCCACAAATATAAAAATAGGGGTCCCAGAACTCACAGGAACCCCAGAACACAAACCTCCTTTTGTTTTTTTCTAACTCTTTGTACAAAGGATGTTGCAATCTGAGTTCTCTAGGCATGGACGTAGCCATAGGGGTGTTCAGAGTGTCAAACACCCCCCCAAAGGTTTTTGTCATCAGACCCCACCTTCATTCAAAAGCACGTTCCACAGATCATTTCATAGAAATACAGAAACAACGCATGTTCTTCCAGAGCTGGTCAGTTCTGCAATTCAAGCAGTGAAAACCCATCATTCTAAATCTCACCATGATATTGGAGTGAATAGTGCGGAAGTTATTGCTAGGCCAGCGACACATAACTGGCACATGGATTGCATGCTTTGCCCGAAAAGTCTGTTTTTACTTTTCATTTGCTTTATTTGAATTGTTAGATTAATGGAAGTAATAATGTTTCTACTGAACCCTATTGAGAAATTCCTATTTGAGAAACAGACCTTTTGAAGTAGTTTTGTTTGGTCTGGCCAGTTCAGGTCCAAACACCCATCAGTAAAGAATCCTTCTTGCACCACTGTCTCGGCGGGGATTCTAATGGCACAGCGAGGAAGTCAGAACTGGCACAGGAAATGCACCAAGATAAAACTGCATCATAGGGAGACTGGTTAATAACACACAGAAGGTCATTTTAACTTTTATCACCAAGCGAAAAACAATTGATAGCGAATTGGAAGCCAGTTTTATCCCTCGCCCGATTCTCTTTTGCAATGAAGTCAATGGAAAAGAAAACTGGGGCGGGGAGTAAAACCGGCTGCCGATTCACTATCGCCCATTTTTCGACCAGCGACGAAAAGCTAAAATTACCCCCTGTACAGTCTTTATCCTACACCTGCCTTAAGTTCAAATCAAACAAGAGAGCTTTGAACTACCGCAGAATTCTTAGTTTCCCAGTTGCCAAGAAAATCAAAGGAAAATGAAAGGACCAGCCCAGTCTTCAGATGTTCTCTCATTTCTATGATGTGGAGATGCCGGTGATGGACTGGGGTGGAAAAATGTAAGGAATCTTACAACACCAGGTTATAGTCCAACAGTTTTATTTGAAAATCACAAGCTTTCGGAGATTATCTCCTTCGTCAGGTGAGTGAGTGAATGAGAGGTTCTCAAATCGCATATCTTATATTAGGCTGGGAATCAAAGGTGTCGTTGGTGTTCAGACAGGTTAGCCACGGAAAACAGTATGTCCCAGTATACTGAATACACAAGGGTCAAATTGCACAGACAAGGAGAGAAAGAGACCCGAAAGGCAGAGAGAGAGAGAGAGAGAGAGAGTGTCCAGTTGTATTAAAAACAGATAACTTGTTTTTTTCCCGCTGGTGGGGTTACGTGTAGTTTGACATGAACCCAAGATCCCGGTTGAGACCGCCCTCATGGGTGTGGAACTTGGCTATCAATTTCTGCTCGACGATTTTGCGTTGTCGTGTGTCTCGAAGGCCGCCTTGGAGAATGCTTACCCGAAGATCGGTGGCTGAATGTCCTTGACTGCTAAAGTGTTCCCCGACTGGGAGGGAACCCTCCTGTCTGGCGATTGTTGCGTGGTGTCCGTTCATCCGTTGTCGCAGTGTCTGCATGGTCTCGCCAATGTACCATGCTCCGGGGCATCCTTTCCTGCAATGTATGAGGTAGACAACGTTGGCCGAGTCACAGGAGTATGAACCATGTACCTGGTGGGTGGTGTCCTCTCGTGTGATGGTGGTATCCGTGTCGATGATCTGGCATGTCTTGCAGAGGTTGCCGTGGCAGGGTTGTGTGGTGTTGTGGACGCTGTTCTCCTGAAAGATGGGTAATTTGCTGCGAACGATGGTCTGTTTGAGGTTGGGTGGCTGTTTGAAGGCGAGTAGTGGAGGCGTGGGGATGGCCTTAGCGAGGTGTTCATCGTCATCGATGACATGTTGAAGGCTGCGGAGAACATGGCATAGTTTCTCCGCTCCAGGGAAGTACTGGACGACGAAGGGTACTCTGTTGGTTGCGTCCCGTGTTTGTCTTCTGAGGAGGTCTATGCTATTCTTCGCTGTGGCCCGTCGGAACTGTCGATCGACAAGTCGAGCTTCATATCCCGTTCTTACGAGGGCGTCTTTCAGCGTCTGTAGGTGTCCATCGCGTTCCTCCTCGTCTGAGCAGATCCTGTGTATTCGCAGGGCCTGTCCATAGGGGATGGCCTCTTTGACGTGGTTAGGGTGGAAGCTGGAAAAGTGGAGCATCGTGTGGTTGTCCGTGGGCTTGCGGTAGAGTGAGGTGCTGAGGTGCCCGTCTTTAATGGAGATTTGTGTGTCCAAGAAAGAAACCGATTCTGAGGAGTAGTCCATGGTGAGTTTGATGGTGGGATGGAACTTGTTGATGTTATCGTGTAGTCTCTTCAGTGATTCTTCGCCGTGGGTCCATAGGAAGAAAATGTCGTCGATGTATCTGGTGTATAGCGTTGGTTGGAGGTCCTGTGCAGTGAAGAAGTCATGCTCGAACTTGTGCATGGAAATGTTGGCGTATTGGGGTGCGAATTTGGTCCCCATGGCTGTTCCGTGTGTTTGGGTAAAGAACTGGTTATCGAAGGTGAAGACATTGTGATCCAGGATGAAGCGGATGAGTTGTAGGATGGCGTCTGGAGATTGGCTGTTGTTGGTGTTGAGTACTGAGGCTGTTGCAGCGATGCCGTCATCGTGGGGGATACTGGTGTAGAGTGCCGAGACGTCCATCGTGGTGAGAAGTGTTCCTGGTTCAACTGGTCCGTGGGTGCTGAGTTTTTGTAGGAAGTCTGTAGTGTCGCGACAGAAGCTGGGGGTTCCCTGTACGATGGGTTTCAGGATGCCCTCAACGTATCCAGAGAGGTTCTCACACAGGGTTCCGTTGCCTGATACGATAGGACGTCCGGGTGTGTTGGCTTTGTGTATCTTTGGGAGGCAGTAGAAGTCTCCCACGCGGGGAGTACGTGGGATGAGAGCACGTAGGATGCTTTGAAGGTCTGGATCGAAGGTCTTGATCAGTTTGTTGAGCTGGTGGGTGTGTTCTTTGGTCGGATCTGCGGGTAACCGTCTGTACTGTGGAGCATGGTACATTGGCGAGACCATGCAGACACTGCGACAACGGATGAACGGACAACGCGCAACAATCGCCAGACAGGAGGGTTCCCTCCCAGTCGGGGAACAGTTTAGCAGTCAAGGACATTCAGCCACCGATCTTCGGGTAAGCATTCTCCAAGGCGGCCTTCGAGACACACGACAACGCAAAATTGTCGAGCAGAAATTGATAGCCAAGTTCCGCACCCATGAGGACGGTCTCAACCGGGATCTTGGGTTCATGTCACACTACACGTAACCCCACCAGCAGGAAAAAAAAACAAGTTATCTGTTTTTAATACAACTGGACACTCTCTCTCTCTCTGCCTTTCGGGTCTCTTTCTCTCCTTGTCTGTGTAATTTGACCCTTGTGTATTCAGTATACTGGGACATACTGTTTTCCGTGGCTAACCTGTCTGAACACCAACGACACCTTTGATTCCCAGCCGAATATAAGATATGCGATTTGAGAACCTCTCATTCACTCACTCACCTGACGAAGGAGATAATCTCCGAAAGCTTGTGATTTTCAAATAAAACTGTTGGACTATAACTTGGTGTTGTAAGATTCCTCTCATTTCTATGGTGCCATTTATTTTTTTGCTATTTTTGTCAAAGGGTAAATTTTAGTATTTAACTCTCCCGACGTGATGGGAGCGAATGTCAGGAATTTGGGCCTCAGCCCGATTTCCGGCTCACATGATTTTTATAAGATGGAAAATTGAGCCGATCGAATCAGAAACATTCCCCAAATTCCCGATATGCACCCCGGCCCTGCAAAGCTCCATGTTGAGAGTGCAACTCCAAATATTTACCCTTATATTACATTCAAGGAATGCCCTAGAATGAAGTTCTGAAGGTTAGAAATTCATGCTGCTGATATTGGCACACAAACACTGAAAGCATTTGTTTGGCTTTCCTCCTTCAACTATTTTACCAGATATGCTATCCAATTCAAAGTAAAGGATGTTAATAAACAGAGGAATGCCATACAAAGGCGTTAAGTATTTCTCAGACAATATTCCTTGACACTCCAGTGCAGTACTGAGGGAGTGCCACCATCTTTCGAATAAGAAGTTATGCCAAGGCCCTACTTCCCGTTTAGATGGACGTAAAAGATCCCGTGACACTATTCAAAGAAAGAAACAAAGAAAGAACATGCATTTATATAGCGCGTATTGCTGAGGGGGGAGGTGGGAAATCCAGAATAGCCGAGCTGGCAGAATTTAGTTATGGGGGGGAGGCATGTGTTTGTGGGGGGTCTGCAGAGGGACCTGTGGCTGGCAGGACGCTCGCTACTGAACGAATTTGCATTTCTACAGCACCTTTCACGATCTCAGGATGTCCCAAAGTGCTTTAAAACCAATGATGTACTTTTGAAGTGTAGTCACTGTTGTAATGTAGGGAAACGCGACAACCATTTTGTACACAGCAAGATCCAACAAACAGCAACGTGATTAATGACCAGAGAATGGGGTAGAAATTCATCCGGGTCCATTTATTGGGCCCAGACTTGGCTGGTCTCGGGCCTCATTAACATTTTTTGCGTGAGCTGGCACAGGCAGCTCGCACATTGAAGATGTCGAATGTTGGGACCACTTGCCTCACCGGCAGCGGCCCGAAGGTAAGTCCCGTTAGGGGGGTTGGAGTGGGCAATTGGGTGGAGTGGGGGGAAGGGCGATCATGACGACTGTGGAGTCCACAGAAAGATATTTTTGTTAAATTTTATTTTTTAAAAACCCATCTGTCGTTGCCGGCTTCAGGGGCCGCTGAAGAATCCTAAATGGGGCAGGCCCGACACCTGCTTCACTTAACATAAAGAAATTTTACAGAGGGGTCCTCCAAAGGGTGTTAGGCCCCCAATTAACAAATGCAAGGAACCTAACGCCTGTTTTAGGCAACCGCTTGGAACACCTGCAAAGCCGCCTACACCAATATGGTGGCGTTCATATCGCAGTCGCTGATTAGGTACAGGACACTGCGCCCCAAAATTAGTCTTTTTTCCCCCATTTTCCGCCTGGAGTACGAGCACAATGAGGACCAATTTCTAACCCAATTTGTTTTTAGAGACATTTGCTTGAGGGATTAGTATTGCCCAGGACACCAGGAGAACTCCCCTGCTCTTCTTTGAATAGTGCCAAGAGAGCCCCAGAGTGTGGTGTATGTAGGGTGTTTCCAATCCTATGAGGGTCGTTCAGCCTTGCTGGTCACAACCGAACTCATTTACCCTCAGGAATCACACTGAAGGATGATGAATAATGCAATCGAGACAGGTTTCAGATTTTGAATAGTAAAGGTATGTTTAATATCTACAGCAAATCTCAATATGGCAAAACCCATGCTAACGTCCCTATATGACTACGAACAAATAGATTACTTCCCCTTGGACTTCTTAAACTAAGCCGCTCCGTGTACCCTTAGGCACAGCTGTTAACTCCCAACACTACACTGCTAAGGTTTGGTCGGGACATGCAGAGGTACCTCACCACACGGCTGTGAGTTGAGTATTCTGCAGGCTGTGGTTGAAATGCTCACCTTGCTGACTTTGGCTGCCGGGTCGTGTCTTCTACAGTCGAAGTCCTTGGGGCCGTACCCGTTCCTTCGGGCATGCGACTTCCTTCAGTGCTGGTTGTAGAAAGAGTGGTCTACTCTGCTCTTCTGATGTTGTAGAGCTGTGTGGCTGGTGTCCCTTTGATATCCACTCTTCGACCTCCACTATTCGAACCTCCACTGTTCGACCTCCTCCTCCTACTGCTTTTTCTGGCTAATCTCGTCAGACGGTGCAAAATGCTACGATTGGTCCCTGGAGAGAAAGCTTTGTTTGAATGTATATTATTCTCCCGCCTCTCATCTAGCTGGTATTGGAGGACAATGGGAACTGTTGACTATATAAGGTGTGAACTGTTTTCAGATGGCCATGATGTGGAGATGCTGGTGATGGACTGGGGTTGACAAATGTAAAGAATCTTACAACACCAGGTTATAGTCCAACAATTTTATTTGAAAATCACAAGCTTTCGGAGATTATCTCCTTCGTCACCTGACGAAGGAGATAATCTCCGAAAGCTTATGATTTTCAAATAAAATTGTTGGACTATAACCTGGTGTTGTAAGATTCTTTATGTTTTCAGATGGGTTCTGTTATCCCGATCGATTGACTTAATTGTCTCCTTAGCCAACTTGGAGCCGGTGATGATGTAAGGCACTGTCTCTGTTGGGTTGGGTGGGTTTTAGTTCAAAAGCTTGTCTGGGAACTGTGTTTTAAACAGGGTCCTTTTCGCAGCCATTTTCCCAAAACTGGGGTTTTCCCCTGGCGAATAAAATCTTGGATTAAAATGATAATCCTACAGGCAGAAACTGCTGAAGCTGTAGCGGAGGGAGGGGGAATGCAAGAGAGGCATCCATGCGAATAGCTGTAAAATACTTCAACATAAGGGGAGATTGTGTATGAGGTTACTAACCACAGCTAATGAATCTGAACCGAAGAGGCTGAGATCCACCCTCTAATAAATAACAATTTGTGTCAACTCTGTTGGCCTGTCCTCACAGTGTCAAATGGAGGGAGCTAGTCCATTGGAGAATGCTGTACTACTCAGAAACTCCTACTGCAGATATCACAGTATCGTCCTGGGTAGAAATCCAATCCTGCGGATAGATGTAGGAGACCAAATGGAGCATAGAAAATAGAGGTAAATGAATTAACCATGTAAAAGTCATCAAAGCCTCAGGGGCAGGCAATGAGCAGGGAAGCTTCAATTATCGTGGGTACCCACTTCCAATCTGTTGATATTAAAATTCTGCCTACTTTTTGTGTTACAGCCCTGTAGCATAAACATGTCCCCAGCTAAACCAATAACATAAGGAAGAATTAGTAAGAATCAAGCAAAGAAAACATGCAGATGCAAAATCAGTGCCTCGAACACACTACATTGATCCTGCATGTAAAAAAAACACATTGAACCTGTACCTCAAACACACCACACTGAACCTGTATCCTAAACACACCACACTGAACCTGTATCCCAAACACACCACACTGAACCTGTATCCCAAACACACCACACTGAACCTGTATCCCAAACACACCACACTGAACCTGTATCCCAAACACACCACACTGAACCTGTATCCCAAACACACCACACTGAACCTGTATCCCAAACACACCACACTGAACCTGTATCCCAAACACACCTCACTGAACCTGCATCACAAACACAACATTGTAAACATGTTTCCCAAAAACATCACACTGAACCGATATCTGACACACACCACACTGAACCTGTATCCCAAACACACCACACTGAACCTGTATCCCAAACACACCACACTAAACCTGTATCCTTAAAAAACTACACTGATCCTATATGCCAAACAAACCACGCTGAACTGCATCCCAAGTACACCACACTAAAACTGTATACCAAACACACTACACAACCTGTATCATAAAAACACCATTCTGAAACTTCACCGCAAGCACACCAAACTGAATCTGCAAATGAAATACACCACTCTGAACCAGTATCCCAAACACACCACAATGAACCTGTATCTCAAACACACCACAATGAACCTGTATCCTAAACACACCACAATGAACCTGTATCCCAAACACACCACTCTGAACCTGTATCCCAAACACACCACACTGAACCTGTATCCCAAACACACCTCACTGAACCTGTATCCCAAACACACCACACTGAACCTGTATCCCAAACACACCTCACTGAACCTGTATCACAAACACACCACACTGAACCTGTATCCCAAACACACCACACTGAACCTGTATCCCAAACACACCACACTGAACCTGTATCCCAAACACACCACACTGAACCTGTATCCCAAACACACCACACTGAACCTGTATCCCAAACACACCACACTGAACCTGTATCCCAAACACACCACACTGAACCTGTATCCCAAACACACCACACTGAACCTGTATCCCAAACACACCACACTGAACCTGTATCCCAAACACACCACACTGAACCTGTATCCCAAACACACCACACTGAACCTGTATCCCAAACACACCACACTGAACCTGTATCCCAAACACACCACACTGAACCTGTATCTCAAACACACCACACTGAACCTGTATCTCAAACACACCACACTTAAACTGTATCCCAAACACACCACACTGAACCAGTATCCCAAACACACCACACTTAAACTGTATCCCAAACACACCTCACTGAACCTGTATCACAAACACACCTCACTGAATGTGTATCCCAAACACACCTCACTGAACCTGTATCCCAAACACACCACACTGAACCTGTATCCCAAACACACCACACTGAACCTGTATCTCAAACACACCACACTGAACCTGTATCACAAACACACCTCACTGAACGTGTATCACAAACACACCACACTGAACCTGTATCCCAAACACACCACACTGAACCTGTATCTCAAACACACCACACTGAACCTGTATCACAAACACACCACACTGAACCTGTATCACAAACACACCACACTGAACCTCTATCACAAACACACCACACTGAACCTGTATCCCAAACACACCACACTGAACCTGTATCACAAACACACCACACTGAACCTGTATCACAAACACACCACACTGAACCTGTATCCCAAACACACCACACTGAACCTGTATCACAAAGAAACCACACTGAACCTGTATCACAAACACACCACACTGAACCTGTATCCCAAACACACCACACTGAACCTGTATCTCAAACACACCACACTGAACCTGTATCACAAACACACCACACTGAACCTGTATCTCAAACACACCACACTGAACCTGTATCACAAACACACCTCACTGAACGTGTATCACAAACACACCTCACTGAACCTGTATCCCAAACACACCACACTTAAACTGTATCCCAAACACACCTCACTGAACCTGTATCCCAAACACACCACACAGAACCTGTATCCCAAACACACCACACTGAACCTGTATCCCAAACACACCACACTGAACCTGTATCCCAAACACACCACACTGAACCTGTATCCCAAACACACCACACTGAACCTGTATCCCAAACACACCACACTGAACCTGTATCCCAAACACACCACACTGAACCTGTATCCCAAACACACCACACTGAACCTGTATCCCAAACACACCACACTGAACCTGTATTCCAAACACACCACACTGAACTAGTATCCCAAACACACCACACTGAACCTGTATCTCAAACACACCACACTGAACCTGTATCTCAAACACACCACACTTAAACTGTATCCCAAACACACCACACTGAACCTGTATCCCAAACACACCTCACTGAATGTGTATCCCAAACACACCTCACTGAACCTGTATCCCAAACACACCACACTGAACCTGTATCCCAAACACACCACACTGAACCTGTATCTCAAACACACCACACTGAACCTGTATCACAAACACACCTCACTGAACGTGTATCACAAACACACCACACTGAACCTGTATCCCAAACACACCACACTGAACCTGTATCTCAAACACACCACACTGAACCTGTATCACAAACACACCACACTGAACCTGTATCACAAACACACCACACTGAACCTGTATCACAAACACACCACACTGAACCTGTATCCCAAACACACCACACTGAACCTGTATCACAAACACACCACACTGAACCTGTATCACAAACACACCACACTGAACCTGTAGCCCAAACACACCACACTGAACCTGTATCACAAAGAAACCACACTGAACCTGTATCACAAACACACCACACTGAACCTGTATCACAAACACAAAACACTGAACCTGTATCCCAAACACACCACACTGAACCTGTATCTCAAACACACCACACTGAACCTGTATCACAAACACACCACACTGAACCTGTATCTCAAACACACCACACTGAACCTGTATCACAAACACACCTCACTGAACGTGTATCACAAACACACCTCACTGAACCTGTATCCCAAACACACCACACTTAAACTGTATCCCAAACACACCTCACTGAACCTGTATCCCAAACACACCACACTGAACCTGTATCCCAAACACACCACACTTAAACTGTATCCCAAACACACCACACTGAACCAGTATCCCAAACACACCACACTTAAACTGTATCCCAAACACACCACACTGAACCTATATCCCAAACACACCACACTGAACCTGTATCTCAAACACACCACACTGAACCTGTATCACAAACACACCACACTGAACTTGTATCTCAAACACACCACACTGAACCTGTATCTCAAACACACCACACTGAACCTGTATCTCAAACACACCTCACTGAACGTGTATCACAAACACACCTCACTGAACCTGTATCCCAAACACACCTCACTGAACCTGTATCCCAAACACACCACACTTAAACTGTATCCCAAACACACCTCACTGAACCTGTATCCCAAACACACCACACTGAACCTGTATCTCAAACACACCACACTGAACCTGTATCTCAAACACACCACACTTAAACTGTATCCCAAACACACCACACTGAACCTATATCCCAAACACACCACACTTAAACTGTATCCCAAACACACCACACTGAACCTGTATCACAAACACACCACACTGAACCTGTATCTCAAACACACCACACTGAACCTGTATCTCAAACACACCACACTGAACCTGTATCCCAAACACACCACACTGAACCTGTATCTCAAACACACCACACTGAACCTGTATCCCAAACACACCATAGAATCATAGAAGTTTACAACATGGAAACAGGCCCTTCGGCCCAACATGTCCATGTCGCCCAGTTTATACCACTAAGCTAGTCCCAGTTGCCTGCACTTGGCCCATATCCCTCTATACCCATCTTACCCATGTAACTGTCCAAATGCTTTTTAAAAGACAAAATTGTACCCGCCTCTACTACTGCCTCTGGCAGCTCGTTCCAGACACTCACCACCCTTTGAGTGAAAAAATTGCCCCTCTGGACCCTTTTGTATCTCTCCCCTCTCACCTTAAATCTATGCCCCCTCGTTATAGACTCCCCTACCTTTGGGAAAAGATTTTGACTATCTACCTTATCTATGCCCCTCATTATTTTATAGACTTCTATAAGATCACCCCTAAACCTCCTACTCTCCAGGGAAAAAAGTCTCAGTCTATCCAACCTCTCCCTATAAGTCAAACCATCAAGTGCCGGTAGCATCCTAGTAAATCTTTGCTGCACTCTTTCTAGTTTAATAATATCCTTTCTATAATAGGGTGACCAGAACTATGCACAGTATTCCAAGTGTGGCCTTACTAATGTCTTGTACAACTTCAACAAGACATCCCAACTCCTGTATTCAATGTTCTGACCAATGAAACCAAGCATGCTGAATGCCTTCTTCACCACCCTATCCACCTGTGACTCCACTTTCAAGGAGCTATGAACCTGTACTCCTAGATCTCTTTGTTCTTTAACTCTTCCCAACGCCCTACCATTAACGGAGTAGGTCCTGGCCCGATTCGATCTACCAAAATGCATCACCTCACATTTATCTAAATTAAACTCCATCTGCCATTCATCGGCCCACTGGCCCAATTTATCAAGATCCTGTTGCAATCCTAGATAACCTTCTTCACTGTCCACAATGCCACCAATCTTGGTGTCATCTGCAAACTTACTAACCATGTCTCCTAAATTCTCATCCAAATCATTAATATAAATAACAATTAACAGCGGACCCAGCACCGATCCCTGACCCACACCACACTGAAACTGTATCCCAAACACACCTCACTGAACCGGTATCCCAAACACACCTCACTGAACCTGTATCCCAAACACACCACACTGAACCTGTATCCCAAACACACCTCACTGAACCTGTATCCCAAACACACCTCACTGAACCTGTATCCCAAACACACCACACTGAACCTGTATCCTAAACACACCACACTGAATCTGTATCCCAAACACACCACACTGAACTTGTATCCCAAACACACCACATTGATCCTTTATCACAAACACACTGCACTGAACCTGTAACCTGTATAGGGATGGGCAATAAATGCAGCTTAGCCAATATCGCCCACATCCTAAGAACAATTTACAAAAGCTACCAACACCTCCGTGTTCGCTTTGAGTGCTCGTGAGGCAGTAAATAAATGACATTAAATTAGGAGCGACAGTAAGTAAGGCAGATTGCCCAGGTATGTCTGTCCACAAAAAGCAAGACAAATCCAATCCGGCCAATTACTGCCCCATCAGTCTACTCTCAATCATCAGTAAAGTGATGGAAGGTGTCGTCGACAGTGCTATCAAGCGGCACTGTACAATAACCTGCTAACCGATGCTCAGTTTGGGTTCCGCCAGGACCACTCGGCTCCAGACCTCATTACAGCCTTGGTCCAAACATGGACAAAAGAGCTGAATTCCAGAGGTAAGGTGAGAGTAACTGCCCTTGACATCAAGGCAGCATTTGACCGAGTGTGGCACCAAGGAGCCCGAGTAAAATTGAAGTCAATGGGAATCAGGGGGAAAACTCTCCAGTGGCTGGAGTCATACCTAGCACAAAGGAAGATGGTAGTGGTTGTTGGACCCAGCACCGATCCCTGACCCACACCACACTGAACCTGTATCCCAAACACATCACACTGAACCTGTAGCCCAAAAACACCTCACTGAACCTGTATCCCAAACACACCACACTGAACCTGTATCCCAAACACAACACACTGAAACTGTATCCCAAACACACCTCACTGAACCTGTATCCCAAACACACCTCACTGAACCTGTATCCCAAACACACCTCACTGAACCTGTATCCCAAACACACCACACTGAACCTGTATCCCAAACACACCATAGAATCATAGAAGTTTACAACATGGAAACAGGCCCTTCGGCCCAACATGTCCATGTCGCCCAGTTTATACCACTAAGCTAGTCCCAGTTGCCTGCACTTGGCCCATATCCCTCTATACCCATCTTACCCATGTAACTGTCCAAATGCTTTTTAAAAGACAAAATTGTACCCGCCTCTACTACTGCCTCTGGCAGCTCGTTCCAGACACTCACCACCCTTTGAGTGAAAAAATTGCCCCTCTGGACCCTTTTGTATCTCTCCCCTCTCACCTTAAATCTATGCCCCCTCGTTATAGACTCCCCTACCTTTGGGAAAAGATTTTGACTATCTACCTTATCGATGCCCCTCATTATTTTATAGACTTCTATAAGATCACCCCTAAACCTCCTACTCTCCAGGGAAAAAAGTCTCAGTCTATCTAACCTCTCCCTATAAGTCAAACCATCAAGTGCCGGTAGCATCCTAGTAAATCTTTGCTGCACTCTTTCTAGTTTAATAATATCCTTTCTATAATAGGGTGACCAGAACTATGCACAGTATTCCAAGTGTGGCCTTACTAATGTCTTGTACAACTTCAACAAGACATCCCAACTCCTGTATTCAATGTTCTGACCAATGAAACCAAGCATGCTGAATGCCTTCTTCACCACCCTATCCACCTGTGACTCCACTTTCAAGGAGCTATGAACCTGTACTCCTAGATCTCTTTGTTCTTTAACTCTTCCCAACGCCCTACCATTAACGGAGTAGGTCCTGGCCCGATTCGATCTACCAAAATGCATCACCTCACATTTATCTAAATTAAACTCCATCTGCCATTCATCGGCCCACTGGCCCAATTTATCAAGATCCTGTTGCAATCCTAGATAACCTTCTTCACTGTCCACAATGCCACCAATCTTGGTGTCATCTGCAAACTTACTAACCATGTCTCCTAAATTCTCATCCAAATCATTAATATAAATAACAATTAACAGCGGACCCAGCACCGATCCCTGACCCACACCACACTGAAACTGTATCCCAAACACACCTCACTGAACCGGTATCCCAAACACACCTCACTGAACCTGTATCCCAAACACACCACACTGAACCTGTATCCCAAACACACCTCACTGAACCTGTATCCCAAACACACCTCACTGAACCTGTATCCCAAACACACCACACTGAACCTGTATCCTAAACACACCACACTGAATCTGTATCCCAAACACACCACACTGAACTTGTATCCCAAACACACCACATTGATCCTTTATCACAAACACACTGCACTGAACCTGTAACCTGTATAGGGATGGGCAATAAATGCAGCTTAGCCAATATCGCCCACATCCTAAGAACAATTTACAAAAGCTACCAACACCTCCGTGTTCGCTTTGAGTGCTCGTGAGGCAGTAAATAAATGACATTAAATTAGGAGCGACAGTAAGTAAGGCAGATTGCCCAGGTATGTCTGTCCACAAAAAGCAAGACAAATCCAATCCGGCCAATTACTGCCCCATCAGTCTACTCTCAATCATCAGTGAAGTGATGGAAGGTGTCGTCGACAGTGCTATCAAGCGGCACTGTACAATAACCTGCTAACCGATGCTCAGTTTGGGTTCCGCCAGGACCACTCGGCTCCAGACCTCATTACAGCCTTGGTCCAAACATGGACAAAAGAGCTGAATTCCAGAGGTAAGGTGAGAGTAACTGCCCTTGACATCAAGGCAGCATTTGACCGAGTGTGGCACCAAGGAGCCCGAGTAAAATTGAAGTCAATGGGAATCAGGGGGAAAACTCTCCAGTGGCTGGAGTCATACCTAGCACAAAGGAAGATGGTAGTGGTTGTTGGACCCAGCACCGATCCCTGACCCACACCACACTGAACCTGTATCCCAAACACATCACACTGAACCTGTAGCCCAAAAACACCTCACTGAACCTGTATCCCAAACACACCACACTGAACCTGTATCCCAAACACAACACACTGAAACTGTATCCCAAACACACCTCACTGAACCTGTATCCCAAACACACCTCACTGAACCTGTATCCCAAACACACCTCACTGAACCTGTATCCCAAACACACCACACTGAACCTGTATCCCAAACACACCATAGAATCATAGAAGTTTACAACATGGAAACAGGCCCTTCGGCCCAACATGTCCATGTCGCCCAGTTTATACCACTAAGCTAGTCCCAGTTGCCTGCACTTGGCCCATATCCCTCTATACCCATCTTACCCATGTAACTGTCCAAATGCTTTTTAAAAGACAAAATTGTACCCGCCTCTACTACTGCCTCTGGCAGCTCGTTCCAGACACTCACCACCCTTTGAGTGAAAAAATTGCCCCTCTGGACCCTTTTGTATCTCTCCCCTCTCACCTTAAATCTATGCCCCCTCGTTATAGACTCCCCTACCTTTGGGAAAAGATTTTGACTATCTACCTTATCGATGCCCCTCATTATTTTATAGACTTCTATAAGATCACCCCTAAACCTCCTACTCTCCAGGGAAAAAAGTCTCAGTCTATCTAACCTCTCCCTATAAGTCAAACCATCAAGTGCCGGTAGCATCCTAGTAAATCTTTGCTGCACTCTTTCTAGTTTAATAATATCCTTTCTATAATAGGGTGACCAGAACTATGCACAGTATTCCAAGTGTGGCCTTACTAATGTCTTGTACAACTTCAACAAGACATCCCAACTCCTGTATTCAATGTTCTGACCAATGAAACCAAGCATGCTGAATGCCTTCTTCACCACCCTATCCACCTGTGACTCCACTTTCAAGGAGCTATGAACCTGTACTCCTAGATCTCTTTGTTCTTTAACTCTTCCCAACGCCCTACCATTAACGGAGTAGGTCCTGGCCCGATTCGATCTACCAAAATGCATCACCTCACATTTATCTAAATTAAACTCCATCTGCCATTCATCGGCCCACTGGCCCAATTTATCAAGATCCTGTTGCAATCCTAGATAACCTTCTTCACTGTCCACAATGCCACCAATCTTGGTGTCATCTGCAAACTTACTAACCATGCCTCCTAAATTCTCATCCAAATCATTAATATAAATAACAATTAACAGCGGACCCAGCACCGATCCCTGACCCACACCACACTGAACCTGTATCCCAAACACATCACACTGAACCTGTAGCCCAAAAACACCTCACTGAACCTGTATCCCAAACACACCACACTGAACCTGTATCCCAAACACAACACACTGAAACTGTATCCCAAACACACCACACTGAACCTGTATCTCAAACACACCACACTGAAACTGTATCCCAAACACACCACACTGAACCTGTATCCCAAACACATCACACTGAACCTGTATCCCAAACACACCTCACTGAACGTGTATCCCAAACACACCTCACTGAACCTGTATCCCAAACACACCTCACTGAACCTGTATCCCAAACACTCCACACTGAACCTGTATCCCAAACACACCACACTGAACCTGTATCCCAAACACACCTCACTGAACGTGTATCCCAAACACACCTCACTGAAACTGTATCCCAAACACACCTCACTGAACCTGTATCCCAAACACACCTCACTGAACCTGTATCCCAAACACACCACACTGAACCTGTATCCCAAACACACCACACTGAACCAGTATCCCAAACACACCACACTGAACCAGTATCCCAAACACACCACACTGAACTTGTAGCCCAAAAACACCTCACTGAACCTGTATCCCAAACACACCACACTGAACCTGTATCCCAAACACAACACACTGAAACTGTATCCCAAACACACCACACTGAACCTGTATCTCAAACACACCACACTGAAACTGTATCCCAAACACACCACACTGAACCTGTATCCCAAACACACCTCACTGAACGTGTATCCCAAACACACCTCACTGAACCTGTATCCCAAACACACCTCACTGAACCTGTATCCCAAACACACCTCACTGAACCTGTATCCCAAACACACCTCACTGAACCTGTATCCCAAACACACCTCACTGAACGTGTATCCCAAACACACCTCACTGAAACTGTATCCCAAACACACCTCACTGAACCTGTATCCCAAACACACCTCACTGAACCTGTATCCCAAACACACCTCACTGAACCTGTATCCCAAACACACCTCACTGAACGTGTATCCCAAACACACCTCACTGAAACTGTATCCCAAACACACCTCACTGAACCTGGATCCCAAACACACCACACTGAACCTGTATCTCAAACACACCACTCTGAACCTGTATCCTAAACACACCACACGGAATCTGCACCTCAAACACACCACACTGAACCTGTATCCCAAACACACCACACTGAACCTGTATCCCAAACACACCACACTGAACCTGTATCCTAAACACACCACACGGAATCTGCACCTCAAACACACCACACTGAACCTGTATCCCAAACACACCACACTGAACCTGTATCCCAAACACACCACACTGAACCTGTATCCCAAACACACCACACTGAACCTGTATCCCAAACACACCACACTGAACCTGTATCCCAAACACACCACACTGAACCTGTATCCCAAACACACCACACTGAACCTGTATCCTAAACACACCACAATGAACCTGTATCCTAAACACACCTCACTGAACCTGTATCCTAAACACACCACACTGAATCTGTATCCCAAACACACCACACTGAACCTGTATCCTAAACACACCACAATGAACCTGTATCCTAAACACACCTCACTGAATCTGTATCCCAAACACACCTCACTGAACCTGTATCCCAAACACACCACACTGAACCTGTATCCCAAACACACCTCACTGAACCTGTATCACAAACACACCACACTGAACCTGTATCCCAAACACACCACACTGAACCTGTATCCCAAACACACCTCACTGAATCTGTATCCCAAACACACCTCACTGAATCTGTATCCCAAACACACCTCACTGAACCTGTATCCCAAACACACCACACTGAACCTGTATCCCAAACACACCTCACTGAACCTGTATCCTAAACACACCTCACTGAACCTGTATCCTAAACACACCACACTGAATCTGTATCCCAAACACACCTCACTGAACCTGTATCCCAAACACACCACACTGAACCTGTATCCCAAACACACCTCACTGAACCTGTATCCCAAACACACCTCACTGAACCTGTATCCTAAACACACCTCACTGAACCTGTATCCCAAACACACCACACTGAACCTGTATCCCAAACACACCTCACTGAACCTGTATCCCAAACACACCTCACTGAACCTGTATCCTAAACACACCTCACTGAACCTGTATCCTAAACACACCTCACTGAACCTGTATCCCAAACACACCACACTGAACCTGTATCCCAAACACACCACACTGAACCTGTATCCCAAACACACCACACTGAACCTGTATCCCAAACACACCTCACTGAACCTGTATCCTAAACACACCTCACTGAACCTGTATCCCAAACACACCACACTGAATCTGTATCCCAAACACACCTCACTGAACCTGTATCCTAAACACACCACACTGAACCTGTATCCCAAACACACCTCACTGAATCTGTATCCCAAACACACCTCACTGAACCTGTATCCCAAACACACCACACTGAACCTGTATCCCAAACACACCTCACTGAACCTGTATCCCAAACACACCTCACTGAACCTGTATCCTAAACACACCTCACTGAACCTGTATCCTAAACACACCACACTGAACCTTTATCCCAAACACACCACACTGAACCTGTATCCGAAACACACCTCACTGAACCTGTATCCTAAACACACCACACTGAACCTTTATCCCAAACACACCTCACTGAATCTGTATCCCAAACACACCACACTGAACCTGTATCCTAAACACACCACACTGAACCTGTATCCCAAACACACCTCACTGAACCTGTATCCTAAACACACCACACTGAACCTGTATCCTAAACACACCACACTGAATCTGTATGCCAAACACACCACACTGAACTTGTATCCCAAACACACCTCACTGAACCTGTATCCTAAACACACCACACTGAACCTGTATCCTAAACACACCACACTGAACCTGTATCCTAAACACACCACACTGAATCTGTATCCCAAACACACCACACTGAACTTGTATCCCAAACACACCACGCTGAACCTGTATCCCAAACACACCACACTGAACCTGTATCCCAAACACACCACACTGAACCTGTATCCCAAACACACCTCACTGAACCTGTATCCTAAACACACCTCACTGAACCTGTATCCCAAACACACCACACTGAACCTGTATCCTAAACACACCACACTGAATCTGTATCCCAAACACACCACACTGAACTTGTATCCCAAACACACCACATTGATCCTTTATCACAAACACACTGCACTGAACCTGTAACCTGTATAGGGATGGGCAATAAATGCAGCTTAGCCAATATCGCCCACATCCTAAGAACAATTTACAAAAGCTACCAACACCTCTGTGTTCGCTTTGAGTGCTCGTGAGGCAGTAAATAAATGACATTAAATTAGGAGCGACAGTAAGTAAGGCAGATTGCCCAGGTATGTCTGTCCACAAAAAGCAAGACAAATCCAATCCGGCCAATTACTGCCCCATCAGTCCACTCTCAATCATCAGTAAAGTGATGGAAGGTGTCGTCGACAGTGCTATCAAGCGGCACTGTACAATAACCTGCTAACCGATGCTCAGTTTGGGTTCCGCCAGGACCACTCGGCTCCAGACCTCATTACAGCCTTGGTCCAAACATGGACAAAAGAGCTGAATTCCAGAGGTAAGGTGAGAGTAACTGCCCTTGACATCAAGGCAGCATTTGACCGAGTGTGGCACCAAGGAGCCCGAGTAAAATTGAAGTCAATGGGAATCAGGGGGAAAACTCTCCAGTGGCTGGAGTCATACCTAGCACAAAGGAAGATGGTAGTGGTTGTTGGACCCAGCACCGATCCCTGACCCACACCACACTGAACCTGTATCCCAAACACATCACACTGAACCTGTATCCCAAACACACCACACTGAACCTGTATCCCAAACACATCACACTGAACCTGTATCCCAAACACACCACACTGAACCAGTATCCCTAACACACCACACGGAATCTGCACCTCAAACACACCACACTGAAACTGTATCCCAAACACACCACACTGAACCTGTATCCCAAACACACCACACTGAACCAGTATCCCAAACACACCTCACTGAACCTGTATCCCAAACACACCACACTGAACCAGTATCCCTAACACACCACACGGAATCTGCACCTCAAACACATCACAATGAACCTGTATCCGAAACACACCACACTGAACCTGTATCCCAAACACATCACACTGAACCTGTATCCCAAACACACCACACTGAACCTGTATCCCAAACACATCACACTGAACCTGTATCCCAAACACACCACACTGAACCAGTATCCCTAACACACCACACGGAATCTGCACCTCAAACACATCACAATGAACCTGTATCCCAAACACACCACACTGAACCTGTATCCCAAACACATCACACTGAACCTGTATCCCAAACACACCACACTGAACCTGTATCCGAAACACACCACACTGAACCTGTATCCCAAACACATCACACTGAACCTGTATCCCAAACACACCACACTGAACCTGTATCCCAAACACATCACACTGAACCTGTATCCCAAACACACCACACTGAACCAGTATCCCTAACACACCACACGGAATCTGCACCTCAAACACATCACAATGAACCTGTATCCCAAACACACCACACTGAACCTGTATCCCAAACACATCACACTGAACCTGTATCCCAAACACACCACACTGAACCTGTATCCCAAACACACCACACTGAACCTGTATCCCAAACACACCTCACTGAACCTGTATCCCAAACACACCACACTGAACCTGTATCCCTAACACACCACACGGAATCTGCACCTCAAACACATCACAATGAACCTGTATCCCAAACACACCTCACTGAACCTGTATCCCAAACACACCACACTGAACCTGTATCCCTAACACACCACACGGAATCTGCACCTCAAACACATCACAATGAACCTGTATCCCAAACACACCTCACTGAACCGGTATCCCAAACACACCTCACTGAACCTGTATCCCAAACACACCTCACTGAACCTGTATCCCTAACACACCACACGGAATCTGCACCTCAAACACATCACAATGAACCTGTATCCCAAACACACCTCACTGAACCGGTATCCCAAACACACCTCACTGAACCTGTATCCCAAACACACCTCACTGAACCTGTATCCCTAACACACCACACGGAATCTGCACCTCAAACACACCACACGGAATCTGCACCTCAAACACATCACAATGAACCTGTATCCCAAACACACCACACTGAACAAGTATCCCAAACACACCTCACTGAACCTGTATCCCAAACACAACTCACTGAACCTGTATCCCAAACACACCTCACTGAACCTGTATCCCAAACACACCACACTGAACCAGTATCCCAAACACACCTCACTGAACCTGTATCCCAAACACACCTCACTGAACCTGTATCCCAAACACACCTCACTGAACCTGTATCCCAAACACACCTCACTGAACCTGTATCCCAAACACACCTCACTGAACCTGTATCCCAAACACAACTCACTGAACCTGTATCCCAAACACACCTCACTGAATCTGTATCCCAAACACACCACACTGAACCTTTATCACAAACACACTGCACTGAACCTGTAACCTGTATAGGGATGGGCAATAAATGCAGCTTAGCCAATATCGCCCACATCCTAAGAACAATTTACAAAAGCTACCAACACCTCTGTGTTCGCTTTGAGTGCTCGTGAGGCAGTAAATAAATGACATTAAATTAGGAGCGACAGTAAGTAAGGCAGATTGCCCAGGTATGTCTGTCCACAAAAAGCAAGACAAATCCAATCCGGCCAATTACCGCCCCATCAGTCTACTCTCAATCATCAGTAAAGTGATGGAAGGTGTCGTCGACAGTGCTATCAAGCGGCACTGTACAATAACCTGCTAACCGATGCTCAGTTTGGGTTCCGCCAGGACCACGCGGCTCCAGACCTCATTACAGCCTTGGTCCAAACATGGACAAAAGAGCTGAATTCCAGAGGTAAGGTGAGAGTAACTGCCCTTGACATCAAGGCAGCATTTGACCGAGTGTGGCACCAAGGAGCCCGAGTAAAATTGAAGTCAATGGGAATCAGGGGGAAAACTCTCCAGTGGCTGGAGTCATACCTAGCACAAAGGAAGATGGTAGTGGTTGTTGGAGGCCAATCATCTCAGCCCCAGGACATTGCTGCAGGAGTTCCTCAGGGCAGTGTCCTAGGCCCAACCATCTTCAGCTGCTTCATCAATGATCTTCCCTCCATCATAAGGTCAGAAATGGGGATGTGCACTGATGATTGCACTGTGTTCAGTTCCATTCGCAACTCGCCAATGCTTCTTCGACAGCACCTCCCAAATCCGCGACCTCTACCACCTAGAAGGTCAAGGGCAGCAGGCACATGGGAACAACACCACCTGCACGTTCCCCTCCAATTCACACACCATCCCAACTTGGAAATATATCGCCGTTCCTTCATCGTCGCTGGGTCAAAATCCTGGAACTCCCTTCCTAACAGCACTGTGGGAGAACCTTCACCACACGGACTGCAGCGGTTCAAGAAGGCGGCTCACCACCACCTTCTCAAGGGCAATTTGGGATGGGCAATAAATGCTGGCCTTGCCAGCGACGCCCACATCCCATGAACGAATAAAAACAAACGAGGAAGCAGGAAGTTGCAAAGGGACATAGACAGATTAATGAGTGGGCAAAACTATGGCAAATAACGGGAGTGGGACTAATTGGATAGCTCTATCAAAGAATTGGCACAGGCACGATGGGCCAAATGGCCTCCTTCTGTGCTGTATACCATTAAATGGAGTTTAATATGGACAATTGTGAGGTCATGCACTTTGGACCTAGAAAAGATAAATCAGAGAATTTTCTAAATGGTGAGAAACTAGGAACTGTGGAAGGGCTGACAGATTTGAGTGTCCAAGTACAGAAATCATTAAAAGCAAAAAGCAATCGCAAAGGCTAATGGAATGTTGGCCTTTATCTCAAGTGTGCTGGATTACTAAGGGGAGGAAGTTATGCTTCAGTTTTATAGAGCCTTGGTTGGACCCCATCAGGAATACTGCATTCAATTTTGGGCGCTGCACCTCAGGAAGGATATACTGAGCAGGACAAATTCACCAGAATGATACCGGGGCTTAGAGGTTTAAATTATGAGTACAGGTTGCATAAACTTGGCTAGTATTCCCTTGAGTGTAGAAGATTGAGGGTTGATTGGGATGTTTAAAATGTTAAAAGGATTCGATAGGTACAGACAGAGAAACTATTTCCTCTCACAGAAGCATCAAGAACGAGGGGACATAATCTTAAAATCAGAGCTAGGCAGTTGAGGAGGGAAATCAGGAAGCACTTTTTGCACAAAGGGTAGTAGAAATCTGGAATTCTCTCCCCCAAAATGCTGTGGATGCTGAGATAATCGGAACTTTCAAGACTGAGGTTGATATTTTTGTTAGGCAAGGGTATCAAGGGCTTCGGAGCATAGGCGGGTAAATGGAGTTGAGGTACAGATCAGCCATGATCTAATTGAATGGCGGAACAGGCTCGAGGGCTGAACGGCCTACTCCTGTTCCTATGATCCTAATTCAGTAACTTGTTAAGGTGAAACTGGCTCTGCAACATGCTAGACAAGCTACGAATGGACTCAACTGTCCTGCGTGGTGAAGTCATGCCTTGTACTCTGGACATTCCAGGTTTATCTGCGGAGAGAAAAGCAATTTGATTTTCATCAAATACACAAAGGTAGCAGCCCCAATTTTAACTCCCGGCAAGGAACTGTGCGGGAGGGGGCGGAGAATTTTAAGTCCTGGGCCTTATCTGCATTGGCCCCTTTATGTCTCCCACCCGAAACTGGCAGAAAGAGTAGGATTTCGAATAGCGGGAGGCCACCACTGGGGACCTGAAGGAATGGTCCTCAGCAGTCAGATAAGTGGTTGGGAGGAAATGTGGGGGTGGGGGTGGGGTGAGTGGGAGGGCCTTACAGTCAAGGGAGAGGGAGGGAAGCCCAAAATTTAAATGTGGAGCCCAGAAGGATTCTCCTGCTTCTTCTGGCCCACAAGGAAACTAAAAACAAAATTTTAAAAACACATACCTTTCTGGGCCTCATCTGGCTCTGGCTCTGGCTCTGGCTCCTCTTTATGGCTAAAATTGCAATCAGGCCCCGATGACATCACGAGAGGGATATGGGCCAAGTGCAGGCAATTGGGACTAGCTTAGTGGTATAAACTGGGCGACATGGACATGTTGGGCCGAAGGGCCTGTTTCCATGTTGTAAACTTCTATGATTCTACATATTTAAGGAATGACCCCGCTGCCTTCTGGTAGATATCCCTCTCGCTGCTCAAAAAAGCAGATTAAAATTACAACTCATGAAAAGAAAGCAGGATCAATGTGGGTACGTCCATGAAGTTGTCTGATTGTCATAAAAACCCAACTGGTTCACTAATGTTCCTTAGGGAAGGAAACCCGCTGTCCTAACCTGGTCTGGCCTATATGTGACTCCAGTCCCACACCAATGTGATCGA
This sequence comes from Heptranchias perlo, assembly GCF_035084215.1. NCBI lineage: Eukaryota > Metazoa > Chordata > Chondrichthyes > Hexanchiformes > Hexanchidae > Heptranchias > Heptranchias perlo. The sequence goes on along the minus strand of NC_090328.1, from coordinate 99,658,761 downwards.
CTTAACCACCCTTTGAAATGGCCTAGCAAACCATTCAGTTGTATCAAACTGCTACCAGCGGTTCAAGAAGGCGGCCCACCACCACCTTCTCAGAGAAACTAGGGATGGGCAATAAATGCCAGCCTGGGCCAGCGATGCCCGCATCCCGAGAATTAATATAAAAAATAATAAAAAGTTGCATGGGGCAGTTTTAGTGCCCTCCCACCTGGCCGGTTTCCACTGGGCACGTCACAGTCAGAATCATTATTCATCCGTAGGAATTGGAAGTCAGATAATAAGCACAAAGCAAGTACTCACAGGTCACAGAAGGTTCAACTATAATTGTAGGTTAAACCTTAGTATCAGTGGTGAGCACCATGGCTCATAATGAAAGACTCTTCATGATGACTAAGCCCCTTTCACCCCCAGTCAACCACTCCAGAACCATGAGGCTAAAGAATCCAGTAGCACTTTAAGTTCCTGTGTTTGCCACCAATAGCCTGAAATTAAATGCTCCATTTGTGGCCTCCTTAGCATTGAGCAATCGTATTGTGCACAAGGACCTCCTGGGTTGATGAAGGACACCTACGTGTCTATGGAATATGTCAGTTTTTGCTTTTTATATTCGTTCTGAACAAATTCTGTCAGGAGCTTCACCATCAACTCGCTAAGTATTGAATTATGATGATCACAGCTGAACTCTGATTGGGTGGCTTAATTGCCCAACAACAGGTATTACACTGCTGAGAAAGTGAACAGCTACATTGCCATGAAATTTGCCTTAAACAAACAGTCCCTTCCTCAAGGACCCAAGGAGAATTTTGGGGTAAAACCACCTGGGTGTAAAACTGGTGTTGCGGGTTGGCCGCCCATTATAGAAACCATTCAATTTTCATTTCTATTGAAATCAAGCAGTTAAGGTTTTACTTTTAAGATTTTTGTGGGGCTAGGAGTAAAAAAGAGAAAGAAATAGAAAGAACTTGCATTTATATCGCACCTTTCACGACCTCAGGATATCCCAAAGCACTTTACAGTCAATGAAGTTCTTTTGAATTGTGGTCACTGTTGTAATGTAGGAAACACGGCAGCCAATTTGTGCGCAGCAAGATCTCAAAAACAGTAATGTGATAATAACCAGGTAATCTGTTCTTTTAGTGATGTTGGTTGAGGGATAAATGTGGACCAGGACACCAGGGAGAACTCACCTGCTCTTCTTCGAATAGTGCCATGGGATATTTTACATCCACCTGAGAGGGCAGACGGGATCTCGGTTTAACGTCGCTTCCAAAAGACGGCACCTCCGACAGTGAAGCACTCCCTCAGTACTGCACTGGAGTGTCAGTCTGGATTATATGCTCAAGTCTCTGGAGTGGGGTTGAACCCACAACCTACCGGCTCAGTGGCGACGAATGCTCCTTCTGGCCAGCTGCCGGGCCGACCAAGCCCCCTCCCTCCCCCTCTGCAAAGGAGAAAAATTCCAATACAGCTCCTTGGTGGTGCCACCGGACTTTTCATCCCAACCACTAAAGAGCGAGCTGTGCTCGAGCAGTACTCGTGCACTGCCCACACTTTGCCCATTGGTACCTAAAATGTCTTCAGGGTACCACGCATGACATAGGATCTGAACTGGCATATCGGAATGAGGCTCTCGCCTGAAATGGGCGGGCACTGGGCCGTCTGTGCGGAGGCTCCCAAGAAAATGGTGGTAGGTGGGAATGGAGCGGGAACAGGAATGGGGTGGTAAGCACAGCACTCTGGTTTTTGGGCTGCTCGTGTCCCATTCCCGCCCAATGGAGTAACTTGAAAAACAGTCCTAGGGAGTTAAAATGTGAACATCAAGATTTCTAAAAAAAAAATGAACCAATGTAGATCAAAACAAATTATGGAGACAGTCGACAAGAAAGAAAGGATTTGCATTTATATAGTGCCTTTCACATCCTTAGGACTTCCAAAGCGCTTCACAGCCAATGAATTACTGCTGAAGTGTGGTCACTGTTGTAATGTAGGAAAACAGACAATTTGTGCACAGCAAGATTCCATGAACAGCAAATGAGATGAATGACCAGTTAATCTCTTTTGGTAGTATTGATTGAGGGAGCGATATTGGCCAATGTGATTCTTTGCTCTTCTTCAGAAAGTTGCCGTGGGATCTTTAAATTCCACTTCAACAGGCAGACAGGGCCTCGGTTTGACATCTCGTCCAAAAAACAGAGCAACAAACCCACAGTACTGCACCAGAGTGTCAGCCTACATTATGTATGCAAGCTCTCTAGTAGGACTTCAACCCACAACCTTCTGGCTTAGAAGCCGGAGTGCTATCAAATGAAGCAAGCTAGCGACACCATCAAACACGCAAGGAATATGCATTCCAAAATAATTATGCTTATTTTCAGCAGAATAACTGATCATTTTCTTTTTATTCCAAATTGAAAATACTTTGAGTGGAACATGTGTACTTCCCTAGCACTAGTGGCAGTCCAACATTTCATGCATCGTTCAGCAGCAGTGAAGCATCATCCAATGAAGCTTGACACAAATGACAGTAGGGTTATGATATCCTCGGACAGTCCCTACAAATTAACTTTCTTGAAAGAAATGCGTCACAATATGAATCTCAAAATGTTCAAGGACTCAATAAGGTTGTTTACCAGCCTGGAAATTGTTTTATAAATTGATGAATGTTGATGGAGATTTATTTTGACTGACCTGTCAAGTCAAAATCAAATTACTGACAGGTCATCCGAAAACCTCAAGAATTCCAGGGTACATCTTACCATCATCGCCAAGGCCGGGAATTTCCTCGGAGCTGCTCCTGCTCCACTGCTGTAACTTCACCGAAAACCCCATTTACACATGCAAACGGGATTTCCACCACACATCCAATGAGGTTATAGCGGCGGAGTGGGAGCAGCTCTGAGGAAATTCTTGGCATAGGTCTCTCTAGCTCTGATGAAAGATCTGAGACAATTCCATCGCCTCAGTTCGTTCCAGACTAACAACTTTACCAAAAGATACACATTCATTCTGTTCACATGAAATGTCCACGTGGTGACAGAATAATGGTTGACAATTTTGTAAATGGACTTCATGGGCCAAAACGTGCGGAGTTCATTCTGAAGCTATCTGTAAGACCAGCTGCCCAGAGCTCCATTAGGAGGACATGCAGGTTAGACTCCCTGAAGTTTGAAGCTCGTTTCTTCCAATAGGCTGCCAATCTTCTTGCCCAAGTTGCCTGTTTCTTCCAGTGCTGTCTTTGCCCCTTTAAGCTGAAGTAGGTTTTATATCCTGCTGTTGCATCAGGGTTCCACCTCTCACAGGTCCATATTCCAACGACCTCCTTTGTCAGCCACCTGAACAGAGTTTTCTAGGCCTAACTCCAATCTCTCCCTAACTACCACCCCCCATGTATCTGAGGTGTTGCACAGCCTGCATACCTCTTCATATATTAATTACCTGACCCCACAATTTAGGACGGCATCTTCTGAACTTCGGGGTTAATATCACTGACAACACAGTACTACACTCCACTAGGGTTTTACCCAAGATTTGATTAAGTCCTGGAGCGAGATGAACCAACAACCTTCTGACTCGGAGACAAGAGTACTACCAACTGAGCTAAGCTGACACATCAAAGCAACAACTCCTGAAAGGAAAGGAAGAAGTTACAGCATGGATTATTAACTGACTAGATAACGGGAAACAAGAGTAAATTATTATTTTTATTAATGGTCTAGATGTAGGTGTTGGGGGTACGATCTGCAAATTTGCAGATTATACTAAGATCTGTGCAAGTGTCAGGACTGTAGACTTTAGACGATGCTCGGTTGTTTCAGACGGATCTTGATGTGTTGGGGGACTTGGCTTGTGACTGGCAAATGATGTTTAATTTGGAGAAGTGCAGTGTTATGCATGCGGGCAAGATAAATGCTCAACATACATACACCCATCAGGGAAAAGCATTAAATCAGGTAGAGATAGAAAGAGATCTGGGTGTTCTAGTGCATTGTTCTCTAAAGGTTCATGAGCAATGCCATGAATCGATAGCTAGAGCGAATAGGGCGTTGGGGTGCATTTATAGGACAATTGATTACAAGACAAAGGAACGATTTTGTCCTTGTACAAGACATTGGTCAGGCCTCATTTGGAAAACTGTGTCTAGTCTTGGTCTCCTCACATGGTGGGTGATATTGAGGCTTTGGAAAGGGTGCGGAGGTGGGCCACTAGACCAATTGCTAGCTTCAAGCATCTTAGTTATCAAGATAGGTTAAAAGAGCTGGGACTCTATACTTTAGAGAAGCATAGATTTAGGGGTGATCTGATTAGAGTTAATGAGATGATGAAAGGAATAGATTGTGCTCCAGTTGACGGTTTCCAATTAAATACGTTAGGGAAGATCAGGGGTCACAAATTTAAATTGTACAAGATCAGTAATGGTGGCCACGAAACTACCGGATTGTCGTAAAAACTGATCTGGTTCACTAATGTCCTTTAGGGAAGGAAACCTGCCGTCCTTACACAGTCTGGCCTATATGTGACTCCAGACCCACAGCAATGCGGTTGATTCTTAAACGCCCACTGAAATGGCCTAGCAAGCCACTCAGTTGTACAATCTCGCTATAGAAAGTCACAATAAGAATAAAACCGAACGGACCACCCTGCATCGGACCACTAGGCACCGGACACGACAAAGGCAAACCAAGCCCAGTCGATCCTGCAAAGTCCTCCTCACTAACATCAGGGGACTTTCGCCAAAATTGGGAGAGCTGTCCTACAGACTAGTCAAGCAACAGCATGACATAGCAATACTCACAGAATCATACCTTTCAGCCAACGTCCCAGACTATTCCATCACCATCCCTGGGTATGTCCTATCCCACCGGCAGGACAGAGCCACCAGAGGTGGTGGTACAGTGATATACAGTCAGGAGGGAGTGGTCCTGGGAGTTCACAACATTGACTCCAGACCCCATGAAATCTCATGGCATCAGATGAAATACGGGCAAGGAAACCTGCTGATTACCACTGAACACCCTCCCTCAGCTGATGAATCAGTCCTCTTCCATGTTGAGCACCACTTGGAGGAAGCACTGAGGGTGGCAAGGGCACAGAATGTACTCTGGGTGGGGGACTTCAATGTCCTTCAAAGGACATAGCTGCCATTCTGGGCCTGCGGCAGGTGGTGAGTGAACCAACATGAGGGAGAAACCTACTTGACCTCATCCTCAACAGTCCACCTGTTGCAGATGCATCTGTCCATGACAGTATTGGTAGGAGTGACCATCGCACAGTCCTTGTGGAGACAAAGTCCCGTCTTCACATTGAGGACAGCGTCCAACGTGTTGTGTGGCACTATCACCATGCTAAATCGGATAGATTCAGAACAAATCTAGCAGCTCAAAACTGGGCATCCATGAGGCGCTGTGGGCCATCAGCAGCAGCAGAATTATATTCCAGCACAATCTGTAACCTCATGGCCCGGAATATTCCTCACTCTACCATTACCAACAAGCCAGGGGATCAACCCTGGTTCAATGAGGAGTGTAGAAGAGCATGCCAGGAGCAGCACCAGGCATACCTAAAAATGAGATGCCAACCTGGTGAAGCTACAACACAGTACTACATGCATGCTAAACAGTGGAAGCTACATGTGATAGACAGAGCTAAGCGATTCCACAATCAACAGATCAGATCAAAGCTCTGCTGTCCTGCCACATCCAGTCGTGAATGATGGTGGACAATTAAACAACTAACGGGAGGAGGAGGCTCCGTGAACATCCCCATCCTCAATGATGGCAGAGTCCAGCACGTGAGTGCAAAAGACAAGGCTGAAGCGTTTGCAACCATCTTCAGCCAGAAGTGCCGAGTGGATGATCCATCTCGGCCTCCTCCCGATTTCCCCACCATCACAGAAGCCAGTCTTCAGCTAATTCGATTCACTCCACGTGATATCAAGAAACGGCTGAGTGCACTGGATACAATAAAGGCTATGGGCCCCGAAAACATCCCGGCTGTAGTACTGAAGACTTGTGCTCCAGAACTAGCCGCGCCTCCAGCCAAGTTGTTCCAGTACAGCTACAACACTGGCATCTACCCGACAAAGTGGAAAATTGCCCAGCTATGTCCTGTCCACAAAAAGCAGGACAAATCCAATCCGGCCAATTACCGCCCCATCAGTCTACTCTCAATCATCAGCAAAGTGATGGAAGGTGTCATCGACAGTGCTACCAAGTGGCACTTACTCACCAATAATTTGCTCATCGATGCTTAGTTTCAGTTCTGCCAGGACCACTCGGCTACAGACGTCATTACTGCCTTGGTCCAAATATGGACAAAAGTGCTGAATTCCAGAGGTGAGGTGAGAGTAACTGCCCTTGACATCCAGGCAGCATTTGACCGAGTGTGGCACCAAGGAGCCCGAGTAAAATTGAAGTCAATGGGAATCAGGGGGAAAACTCTCCAGTGGCTGAAGTCATACCTAGCACAAAGGAAGATGGTAGTGGTTGTTGGAAGCCAATCATCTCAGCCCCAGGACATTGCTGCAGGAGTTCCTCAGGGCAGAGTCCTAGGCCCAACCATCTTCAGCTGCTTCATCAATGACCTTCCCTCCATCATAAGGTCAGAAATGGGGATGTTCGCTGATGATTGCACAGCATTCAGTTCCATTCGCAACCCCTCAGATAATGAACCAGTCCGTGCCCGCATGCAGCAAGACCTGGACAACATCCAGGCTTGGGCTGATAAGTGGCAAGTAACATTCGCACCAGACAAGTGCCAGGCAATGACCATCTCCAACAAGAGAGAGTCTAACCACCTCCCCTTGACATTCAACAACATTACCATCCCCGAATCCACCACCATCAACATCCTGGGGGTCACCATTGACGAGAAACTTAACTGGACCAGCCACATAAATACTGTGGCTACAAGTGCAGGTCAGATGCTGGGTATTCTGCGGTGAGTGACTCACCTCCTGACTCCCCAAAGCCTTTCCACCATCTACAAGGCACAAGTCAGGAGTGTGATGGAATACTCTCCACTTGCCTGGATGAGTGCAGCTCCATCAACACTCAAGAAGCTCAACACCATCCAGGACGAAGCAGCCCACTTGATTGGCACCCCATCCACCACCCTAAACATTCATTCCCTTCACCACTGGCGCACCGTGGCTGCAGTGTGTACCATCCACAGGATGCACTGCAGCAACTCGACAAGGCTTCTTCGACAGCACTTCCCAATCCCGCGACCTCTACCACCTAAGAGGAGAAGGGCAGCAGGCACATGGGAACCACGTATACGTTCCCCTCCAAGTCTCACACCATCCTGACTTGGAAATATATCGCCGTTCCTTCATCGTCGCTGGGTCAAAATCCTGGAACTCCCTTCCTAACAGCACTGTGGGAGAACCTTCACTTCAAGGACTGCAGCGTTTCAAGAAAGCGGCTCACCACCACCTTCTCAAGGGCAATTAAGGATAGGTCTTGCCAGTAACGCCCACATCCCATGAACGATTAAAAAAAAAATCTAGGTTAGATGTCAGGAGGTGGTTCTTTTCCCAGAGAGTAGTGGATGTCTGGAACAGGCTGCCAGCTCGTGAGGTGAACGCAATTTGCTGAATTCCTTCAAGCAAAAGCTGGACCTGTTTCTGGTTGGGGCTGCCGCTGGGGCGACCGGGTACTGTAGCATAGTGGTAATGTTAGTGGATTAGTAATCCAGAGGCCTGAACTAATAATCCGTGAGACATGAGTTTAAATCCTGCCACAGCAGCTGGGGAATTTAAATTCAGTTAGTTAAAAATATAAAAATCTGGAATAAAAAGCTAGCAGCAGTAATGATGAGAATGAAACTACCAGATTGTCATAAAAACCCATCTGGTTCACTAATGTCCTTTAGAGAAGGAAACCTGCCGTCATTACCCGGTCTGGCCTATCTGTGATTCCAGACCCACAGCAATATGATTGATTCATAACTGCCCTCTGAAATGGCCTAGCAAGCCATTCAGTTGTGCAATCTCGCTACAAAAAGACATAATAAGAATGAAACCAGACGGACCACCTGGCATCGGACCACTAGGCAGCGGACATGACAAAGGCAAACCAAGCCCAGTCGACCCTGCAAAGTCCTCCTCACTAACATCTGGGGACTTGTGCTAAAATTAGGAGAGCTGTCCCACAGACTAGTCAAGCAACAGCCTGACATAGCCATACTCACAGAATCATACCTTTCAGCCAATGTCCCAGACTCCTCCATCACCATCTCTGGGTACGTCCTGTCCCAGCAGCAGGACAGACCCACCCGAGGTGGCGTCACAGTGGTATACAGTCAGGAGGGACTGGCCCTGGGAGTCCTCAACATTGACTCTGGACCCCATGAAATCTCATGACATCAGGTCAAACATGGGCAAGGAAATCTCCTGCTGATTACCACCTACTGCCCTCCCTTAGCTAATGAATCAGTCCTCCTCCGTGTTGAGCACCACTTGGAGAAAGCACTGAGGGCAGCAAGGGCACAAAATGTACTCTGGGTGGAGGACTTCAATGTCCATAACCAAGAGTGGCTCGGTAGCACCACTACTGGCCGAGTCCTGAAGGAAATAGCTGCCAGAGCCTGCGGCAGGCGGTGAGCGAACTAACACGAAGTAGTAACCTACTTGACATCGTCCTTACCAATCTTTCTGTTGCAGATGCATCTGTCCATGACAGTATTGGTAGGAGTGACCACTGCACAGTCCTTGTGGAGACGAAGTCCCGTCTTCATACCGAGGACATCATCCATCGTGTTGTGTGGCACTACCACCGTGCTAAATGGGATAGATTCAGAACAGATCTAGCAGCTCAAAACTGGGCATCCATGAGGCGCTGTGGGCCATCAGCAGCAGCAGAATTGTATTCCAGCACAATCTGTAACCTCATGGCCCGGCATATTCCTCACTCTACCATTACCATCAAGCTAGTGGACCAATCCTGGTTCAATGAGGAGTGTAGACGAGCAGGCCAGGAGCAGCACCAGGCATACCTAAAAATGAGATGCCAACCGGGTGAACTACAACACAGTACTTCATGCATGCTAAACAGCAGAAGCAGTCAGTCATGAATGGTGGTGGACAATTAAACAACTAATGGGAGGAGAATGCACCGTGAACATCCCGATCCTCAATGATGGCAGCGTCCAGCACGAGTGCAAAAGACAAGGCTGAAGCGTTTACAACTATCTTCAGCCAGAAGTGCTGAGTGGATGATCCATCTCGGCCTCCTCCCGATATCCCCACCATCACAGAAGCCAGTCTTCAGTCAATTCAATTCACTTCATGTGATATCAAGAAACAGCTGCGTGCATTGGATACAGCAAAGGCTATGGGCCCCGACAACATCCCAGCTGTAGTGCTGAAGACTTGTGCTCCAGAACGAGCCGCGCCTCTAGCCAAGCTGTTCCAGTACAGCTACAACACTGGCATCTACCCGACAAAGTGGAAAATTGCCCAGCTATGTCCTGTCCAAAAATAGAAGGACAAATCCAATCGGCCAATTACCGCCCCATCAGCCTACTCTCAATCATCAGCAAAGTGATGGAAGGTGTCGTCGACGGTGCTATCAAGCAGCACTTACTCACCAATAATCTACTCACCGATGCTCAGTTTGGGTTCCACCAGGACCACTCGGCTCCAGATCTTATTACAGCCTTGGTCCAAACATGGACAAAAGAGCTCAATTCTAGAGTTGAGGTGAGAGTAACTGCCCTTGACCTCAAGGCAGCATATGACCGGGTGTGGCATCAAGGAACCCTAGTAAAATTGGAATCAGGGGGAAAACTCTCCAGTGGCTGGAGTCATACCGAACACAATGGAAGATGGTAATGGTTGTTGGAGGGAAGTAATCTCAGCCCCAGGACATTGCTGCAGGAGTTCCTCAAGGCAGTGTCCTAGGCCCAACCATCTTCAGCTGCTTCATCAATGACCTTCCCTCTATCATAAGGTCAGAAATGGCGATGTTCGCTGATGATTGCACAGTGTTCAGCTCCATTCACAACCCCTCAGATAATGAAGCAGTCCGTGCCCACATACAGCAAGATCCGGATAACATCCAGGCTTGGACTGATGAGTGGCAAGTAACATTTGTGCCAAACAAGTGCCAGGCAATGACTATCTCCAACAAGAGAGAGTCTAACTACCTCCCCTTGACATTCAACGGCATTACCATCGCTGAATCCACCACCATCAACTCCTTGGGGTCACCACTGACCAGAAACTTAACTGGACCAGTCACATAAATACTGTGGCTATAAGAGCAAGTCAGGGGCTGGGTATTCTATGGCGAGTGACTCCTCAAAGCCTTTCCACTATCTACAAGGCACTGTCAGGAGTGTGATGGAATACTCTCCACTTGCTTGGATGAGTGCAGCTCCAACAACACTCAAGAAGCTCAACACCATCCAAGACAAAGCAGCCCGCTTGATTAGCACCCCATCCACCACTTTAAACATTCATTCCCTCCACCACTGGTGCACCGTGGCTGCAGTTTGTACCATCTAGAAGATGCACTGCAGCAACTCGGCAAGGCTTCTTTGACAGCACCTCCCAAACCCGCGACCTCCGCCACCTAGAAGGACAAGGGCAGCAGGTGCATGTGAACACCATCATCTACATGTTCCCCTCCAAGTCACACACCATCCTGACTTGGAAATATATCGCCGTTCCGTCATTGTCGCTGGGTCAAAATCCTGGATCTCCCTACCTAACAGCGCTGTGGGAGAACCTTCACCACATGGAATGTATCAGTTGAAGAAGGTGGCTCACCATCACCTTCTCAAGGGCAATTAGGGATGGGCAATAAATGTTGGCCTTGCCAGCGATGCCCACATCCCATGAATGAATAAGAAAAAATCACCGCTTACAAAAGATAAGGTAATGTAAAGCATAGAATTGTCTGCGCCAGAGTGATCTCCTGGACTTGTTTTGATCGCCAAATGGATCGGAGAGGAATTTCCCAGATTTTTCCCCCCAATTGGCTTGGGTTTTTATCTGGTTTTTCACCTCTCCCAGGAGATCACATGGTGTGTGGTGGGGAGTGTATATATTGTGATACACAAGGTATCACGATTGGGTGGGACAGGCTGGATGGACGGAAAGGTCTTTTCCTGTCCGTCATTGTTCGTATGTTCATATTAATGGCCTAATTGGACAGCTCTGAAGAAGGGGACGGAACATTTGTTCAATATTGCTGTTCTTAACGTATATAAATCATCTTCATAAGGGTATTGTAAGTTGAATGCCAAAACTTAACGATTGCCCACAGCCTGAACGTTTACTGATCTGCCGAAATTAATGAGTCAACTGTCTAGTTTTAACCATTTTTTCATTAAATTAGATCCTTGTTTTGAAATGTGTCCTTCTACTGCATTGCTATCTGGGGCTCCAAAGTTTGGAAAATTAAAATAGATGATGCACATTCACTTATTTAAGCAAATAGGCAGTGTTGTCAATGCTGCAGTTGTGTTAACTGCTTACTGGTTTCAAACATAATTTGATAGGACAAAGTCAGCATGGCTTTACAAAGGGGAAGTCATGTCTGACAAATTTGCTTGAGTTCTTTGAGGACATAACGTACAGGGTGGATAAAGGGGAACCAGTGGACGTAGTGTATTTAGACTTCTAGAAGGCATTCGACAAGGTGCCACATAAAAGATTATTGCTCAAGATAAAGAATCACTGGATTGGGGGTAATATTCTGGCATGGGTGGAGGATTGGTTATCTAACAGGAAGCAGAGAGTTGGGATAAATGGTTCATTCTCGGACTGGCAACCAGTAACCAGTGGTGTTCCGCAGGGGTCGGTGCTGGGTCCCCAACTCTTTACAATCTATATTAACGATTTGGAGGAGGGGACCGAGTGTAACATATCAAAGTTTGCAGATGATACAAAGATGGGAGGGAAAGTAGAGAGTGAGGAGGACATAAAAAACCTACAAGGGGATATAGACAGGCTGGGTGAGTGGGCGGAGATTTGGCAGATGCAATACAATATTGGAAAATGTGAGGTTATGCACTTTGGCAGGAAAAATCAGAGAGCAAGTTATTATCTTAATGGCAAGAAACTGGAAAGTACTGCAGTACAAAGGGATCTGGGGGTCCTAGTGCAAGAAAATCAAAAGGTTAGTATGCAGGTGCAGCAGGTGATCAAGAAGGCCAACGGAATGTTGGCTTTTATTGATAGGGGGATAGAATATAAAAACAGGGAGGTATTGCTGCAGTTATATAAGGTATTGGTGAGACCGCACCTGGAATACTGCATACAGTTTTGGTCTCCATACTTAAGAAAAGACATACTTGCTCTCGAGGCAGTACAAAGAAGGTTCACTCGGTTAATCCCGGGGATGAGGGGGCGGACATATGAGGAGAGGTTGAGTAGATTGGGACTCTACTCATTGGAGTTCAGAAGAATGAGAGGCGATCTTATTGAAACATATAAGATTGTGAAGGGGCTTGATCAGGTGGATGCGGTAAGGATGTTCCCAAGGATGGGTGAAACTAGAACTAGGGGTCATAATCTTAGAATAAGGGGCTGCTCTTTCAAAACTGAGATGAGGAGAAACTTCTTCACTCAGAGGGTAGTAGGTCTGTGGAATTTGCTACCCCAGGAAGCTGTGGAAGCTAGATCATTAAATAAATTTAAAACAGAAATAGACAGTTTCCTAGAAGTAAAGGGAATTAGGGGTTACGGGGAGCGGGCAGGAAATTGGACATGAATTTAGATTTGAGGTGAGGATCAGATCAGCCATGATCTTATTGAATGGCGGAGCAGGCTCGAGGGGCCGATTGGCCTACTCCTGCTCCTATTTCTTATGTTCTTATGTAATGTGTGGGATGCAGGAGAGACAGATTCCTTTGTCTCTGCAACTCTGTCCCAGTGAATCAAACACATTAAAACAATGGTCCAAAGTCAATAAATTGTTAACAAATCAGTTTTGGCAATGTTAAATAATTTCTATCTTTATCATTTCCATGTATCTTTCCCTTAATTGTAGTATGTTGAAGGTTTGGGTTGGATGGAAGAGTTGATTCTCTGTGTAGGGTTGGATTAGATGGAAGAGTTGATTCTCTGGGTAGGGTTGGGATGGATGGAAGAGTTGATTCTCTGTGTAGGGTTGGGTTGGATGGAAGAGTTGATTCTCTGTGTAGGGTTGGGGTGGATGGAAGAGTTGATTCTCTGTGTAGGGTTGGGTTGGATGGAAGAGTTGATTCTCTGGGTAGGGTTGGGATGGATGGAAGAGTTGATTCTCTGTGTAGGGTTGGGTTGGTTGGAAGAGTTGATTCTCTGTGTAGGGTTGGGTTGGATGGAAGAGTTGATTCTCTGTGTAGGGTTGGGTTGGATGGAAGAGTTGATTCTCTGGGTAGGGTTGGGGTGGATGGAAGAGTTGATTCTCTGTGTAGGGTTGGGTTGGATGGAAGAGTTGATTCTCTGGGTAGGGTTGGGATGGATGGAAGAGTTGATTCTCTGTGTAGGGTTGGGTTGGATGGAAGAGTTGATTCTCTGTGTAGGGTTGGGTTGGATGGAAGAGTTGATTCTCTGGGTAGGGTTGGGGTGGATGGAAGAGTTGATTCTCTGTGTACGGTTGGGTTGGATGGAAGAGTTGATTCTCTGTGTAGGGTTGGGTTGGACGGAAGAGTTGATTCTCTGGGTAGGGTTGGGGTGGATGGAAGAGTTGATTCTCTGTGTAGGGTTGGGTTGGATGGAAGAGTTGATTCTCTGTGTAGGGTTGGGTTGGATGGAAGAGTTGATTCTCTGTGTAGGGTTGGGTTGGATGGAAGAGTTGATTCTCTTTGTTGGGTTGGGTGATTGCAGAAGGTGTTGGAGGATGAATTTCCAAGGGCTTCTTCCACTCTGCCACCATAACTTCGGCAGAAGCCCTGTTTATGTGTGTAAGCATTGTTTCCACCAAACCTCTGCCAAAGTTATGGTAGTGGAGTGGGAGAGGCTCGAGGGAAATTCACCCCCATTGTCTTTTGTTATGGTCTTGTACATCTTGTTTTTGGTTTTGCAAGTTGCAAACCCAATACATTCAGATGTGTCTTTTATGCCTTTTGGTTTGCGATTTTTTAGTCACCAGACACAGGAGATAACATTCTGGTTGTGATACAGCAGTACGGTGTTAAAATGATGTTCTGCTTTGAGGAAATCCAGGAGTAAAAGCAAAATGTCATAACTACAATTACCATCTAAAAGTAGTCACTCATTGTGAAACTGTTTAGAGAAAGCACTAATTTTTACAAAATTGTTTCTTTCTCCCTGTGACTGTCTTCTCAGCTTGTTTCGATTCTCTAATCGTTTCTGTTCCATCTCTATCTCTGTTAGTCATCCACTGTTTTTTCCTTCCTCTCGCTTGCTCACACAATGTCTCACTCATTTTGGAACCATAAGTAAGACCATAAGAGACCATAAGAGATAGGAGCAGGAGTAGGCCATTCGGCCCCTCGAGCCTGCTCCGCCATTTAATGAGATCATGGCTGAACTGTATCTTAACTCCATCTACCTGCCTTGGTTCCATAACCCTTAATACCCTTGCCTAACAAAAATCTATCATTCTCAGATTTCTCAGCATCCGCAGCTTTTTGGGGGAGAGAGTTCCAGATTTCCACAATTTTTTGTGTGAAAATGTGTTTCCTGACATCACCTCTGAACGGCCTAGCTCTAGTTTTAAGTTATGCCCCCTTGTTCTGGACTCTCCTACCAGAGGAAATAGTTTCTATTTATCTTAACAAATCCTTTAATCATCTTGAACACATTAATTAGATCACCGTTTTATCTTCTATACTCAAGTGAATACATTCTCTTGTTCTCATCTCAGTATCTGAATTCTGTTCAGGCGGGGGGATAAAACATCCTATATCACTATTTAAAGAAGAGTCGGAAGTTCTCCTAGTGTCCTGGACAACATTTACCCCACAACCAACACCAGTAAACAAGATTAACTAGTCATTTATCTCATTGCTGTTTGTGGGATCTTGTTGTGCGCACATTGGCCGACGCGTTCGTCTACATTATAACAATGACTACACTTCAAAAGTACTTAATTGGCTGTGAAGCACTT
Source organism: Heptranchias perlo (assembly GCF_035084215.1). Taxonomy (NCBI): domain Eukaryota; kingdom Metazoa; phylum Chordata; class Chondrichthyes; order Hexanchiformes; family Hexanchidae; genus Heptranchias; species Heptranchias perlo. The sequence goes on along the minus strand of NC_090328.1, from coordinate 99,643,702 downwards.
TGGGACATCCTGAAGATGTGAGAGATGCTATATAGGAATATAGGAACGTAGGAACTGCTAGACAAAATAAGACCACGGTCCATCCAGTTCACCTTCTACCATTCTGGTAGTCACGTGATACAATGACCATGGAGTTGTTAACTAATCATAGCAATAAATCTCTATCAATTAGTTTGCAACAGACCCAGACATGAGGCAAGAAAAATCCCAATGCTGGAGAGCTTTAGGAACCATAGGTCTAAAATCACCTGTTCCTCCTAAGCTTGCTACACTTACCACATGCCATGTCTCAAAATGACTTATATATAAATGCACATTCTTTCTTTCTATTTCTTTTTAAGACATATGTAAATATTTTAACACTTTTTCTCAAGGAATAGAGAAAGTACTTATTACAGAAATTCCCCTAATACTTCCATCTATATTTATTGTGTATCTCCAGACTCCAGTTTTCAGAGGACATATAAGTTTTAAGGGAATCCGTAGGTTCAGTCTCAGAACGGATTGATGTGCTACCCAGAGCAGCACTCGAAAATCTGCCCGTTGGTTGTCAGAGCAATGGAAAAGTCTGATATCTGGCATCTTTGGCCAGCATGGCAAGGTGACAGAAGGTGGCTTGGTGCAGGCAGCTGATACATAGGAAATATATGAAATTGATGGACAAGAAAAGACCAGCAGGTCCATCGAGCCTGATGCAACTAAGCACCATGACCCCTCCAATGCTCCCCACCCAACATCAGTCATGTAATCTCCTAGGAGTGGCAAAAAAATATATTTTTAAAAACCCCAGGACAATTCAGGGGAAAAAGAATTCAGGGAAATATCTTTCTATTCCCTGCAGGTGATCATAAAATCAGTTCCAGGAGATAATGACCATGAGTTTCATCACCCAACATCCCATCTACCTTTTGTGTGCAGTGATATCAGCTTCAACCAGGAACTTGCCCTGGTCCCTTTTGAGCGTTTGCAGTGAATCCGCACTCACCACACGAGCCATCAACTTGTTCTAGAAGTCGATGACCCTCTGTGAAAAGGAAGAACCCCCTGACATCTAACCTCGTTCTATGTTTATGTAATTTATAAGCATGTCCCCTGGTTCTCCCTAACCTATCAAATTGAAATAGTCTACCCACCCAGACATAGTCCAGTCCCTTCATTATTTTAATATATCAGTCAAATCTCCCCAAAGTCTACGCTTTTCTAGAGTAATGAGATAACTGGCCTTTTCATTCAACTGTCCGAGCCTACTGATGCAGTGATACTGTACAACCAAAGTCTGGAATTAAAAATGGTTATTAATCTAATCAAGCCTTTGATTTCCCATGAATAATGTACATTTCAACATCTTATGACTTCCACCCATCCAATTTAATCTCCAAAGACAAACTTCTGTGAGTTTCATGCTCTCCCCCAAAAATAAATCAAGCAGAACTCCAGAATTTTTCTTTTAGTCATTCTTGGGATGTGGGCGACGCTGGCAAGGTTGCATTTATTGCCCATTCCCAGTTACCCTGAGAAGGTGGTGGTGGGCCTTCTCCTTGAACCACCGCAGTCCGTGTGGTGATGGTGCTCCCACAATGGTGTTAGGGAGGGATTTCCAAGATATTGACCCAGCGATGATGAAGCAACAGTGGTTATGTGCCCAAATCAAGATGGTGTGTGTCCTGGAGTGAATCTTGGAAATGATGGTGTTCCCATGATGTTGCTGCTCTTGTCCTTCAAGGTGATAGAAATTGGGGGCCTGTGAGTTGCTGTTAAAGTAACCTTGGTGAGTTGCTACAGGGCGTCCTGTAGATAGTATATACAGCAGCCACAGTGCATCAGTGGCGGAAGAAGGGTTAGAACAGAAGTGCCCACAGCAATTTATGTTCACAAACAGATTTGAGATCGTAGCTTCCTGTGGGGAAAATGAGGACTCTGGGCAGGGCCATCAAATAAATATCAATGGCACCAACAAACAAGAGATGGCTCAAGGGAGGGAGGTTAGCAACACAACAGAAATGCACTGTTGATGAGGGTTTCAATATTTCGAGGGTTGCCACGATCCTTTTCAGTCCAGAACTACAGTTCTGGATGCTTTGTTGCCTCCTAATTGCTAAAGTAAGGGACATATTGCGTAGAGTGGAAAAGACTTTGCAAGGGGAGGGAGAGCAACCAGTTATCATGGTCCATATGGGAGAGGATGATGCCAGCGGAGTGTCTGATCCACATGCCGATCCTTGCCGGACTGAGCCCTGAGCAAAATTCGGCTTCATTTAAATGCCGCCTCTGAGTCGGAAAGTTAAAGATTCGAGCCCCACTCCAGACTACCGCCAATGAGTGGAGATGACAGTTCCGGCCTCTGGGTTGACATCCTGCAGGGTACTCGCATCCGACGGGAGTGGAGGGGCGACCTCCCCTCCCCCCCACCAATCGCATCCAGCCGGTTTGCTTGGTAGGTAGTTGTAGGTCAAGCTGGGAAATTCCAATTCTTGGGGCAGGTGCTTCTTGCATCCATTCCCTTCCATTGTGACATCAATGAAAAATGGGATAAGCTGAACGAGCACCCCCCCTCCAGAAATCTCACCAGTTCTTCCTTTCCTGTGGCCAAGAAGCTTGCATGAAGTAGATGTATTGATTGTGCTGATGTGGCAATGGGAGCCTACTGTTATATCCTCAGTAGTAATTGATCATAGAGGGTTAGGATATCGGCAATGAAGAATGTCCAGCAGCATTTTTCATTGAACTATCTTCAGTTGATGTGGCATGCTCTCCCCACTGAGCAGCTAAGTACCACTCTGATTTTCCTTCCCCTCTCCCCCATGGGGCAGATGCCCATGCAGCGCCATAAATGGCTGAGGCGCCTGCCCTTTTTAGGCTAATGATCTTGTCCCGGGATTTGGGATAGGGTCAAGATCGGGCTAGCATAACAGCCAGAGGTCTCCACATGTTAGTGGAGACAGGCTCCAGAAATTTCAGCCCCTAAACTCCTAGAAGGCCCGGCGAGCAGGAGACCGGAACTCTGGCCTCTGAATGATGGGTTGACATCCAGCGGAGTAGTCGTATCCGATGGGAATGGAGTTATGACACTTCCATTGCGTTTAGCCAGTTCTCCTGATAGGGGGTGGTGAGTCAGACTACTGACCTGTGCATGTAAAATGGGATTTTATTACGGAAACAACCCAGAGCATGATCTGCTGGATGTAAAAGCAGTGGAAGAAATGGGTTGTCTCATAGGTCGTTAGGTATAGAAGAGAAGATATATGTCATGGAATCACAGATATTAAAGCATGGAAGCAGATAATTCAGCTCATCGCATTTGTTTTGGTGTTAGCTCTTCCGTATTTATATCATATCCTCAGGATTCCCAAAATGCTTCATGTCCAATGAATTACTTTTGAAGTGCAGTCACTATTGTTACGTAGACAAACCTGGCAGCCAATTTTGCACATATCAAGGTCCCATAAATAGCAATGAGATGAACCACCAATCTGTTCTAAATGGAGTTGGCTGAGGGAACAATTTTTGCCAGGACACTGGGATTATTATGTTTCATTTGCCATTTGTCTGCCCAATTGCATAGTTGACTGAAATCCTTCTGAAAACCATTAACTGTGTCCTCTGTCCGTACTGCTCTCTTTATTTTAGGGTTGTCTGCAAATTTAACAAGATTACCTTGGTTTCTACATTCTGGCTATTTACATGTACATAAGAAAAATAGGAGTCCAAGGACTAACTTCTGTTGTACTCCATTGAGCACCAGCACCCATTTTGACACCATGAAGTAATTTTAACCTGGCGGGACACTGACAGGATTGGATCGGCTCTCCGTTTTACGCCCCACTCAATTTTACTTTCTGTTGAAGTGAATCAAAAGTAAAACCGGGCGAGAATGTAAATCAGACTGCCGATCCGACACTGTCAGTTTCCTGCCAGACAGGTTGGGTTAAAATTATCCTCAGGAAAATACACGGGGGTAGATTTTCAACCTGCTCCTCAGGCATAAGGCTGGCATTGCGGATCGGCTGCCCGTTTTAGAATCTGCCCAATTTTCAACCCCATTGAAATCAATTGGGTTTCTATAATGCGCGGCCAGTCCACAATGCCCCAGCTTTACACCCAAGTGACAAGTTGAAAATGTCCCCCACTATTTCCCATTTTGCATCTAATTTCTTATCCGGTCCCATGTTCTACCCCGGATTCTCCCACTTTTTCATTTAATTAGAAGTTTCTCATCTGGAACCTTCTCTAAAGCTTTCTGAAAACCCCAATGAACTGTATCACAGGGAGCTCAATATCCATTTCATTTGTGTATTCTCAAGCAATCGAGGAGTTTCTGAAGCAGGATCTTCCCCTTCAAAATCCATGCTGGTTGTTTATTCAATTTTTCTTAAAGCCTACCCCTTGAAATGGCTTTCAGTATTTTACCTATTGTTGATATAGTTGTGTAAGATTGGTTCACCCTTTTTAAATGATGTTACCATGTTTGACTACTCCCAGTCCTGAAGAATCTCACCAACATCCAATGATTCTTTTGCTGACTATTTTGTCTCAATTGTTAAGATGATATATCTGTTTTATCCTAGTCACAGTGCTTGATCAGTCTTTAGTATTGTCAGTCCTGCAGCATCAATATAAATTGAAGGGACTTGAAAGTAAAAAACCTTTTAATTCACCCTGCAATTTGAATTTCTCTTACAGCTACAGCGTTGGATTGTGATGACCTATTTGTTAAACTTGTTGAAGAATTGTTTTTTTTTTGTTCAGCTTGAATGAATGATTGATTAAACTGTCTGTGGTGCAACATATTCACAAATTGGCTATTTGTAATTGTGTTTACAGAGGTTCTGTTCCAACCACAAGCTGCCTGGTAAATTAGTTGCGTGTGTGCTGTGACTTAGTGTCAGCCTTGGCTCAGCGCTAGCACTCTCACTGCTGAGTTAGAAGGTTGGGGGTTTAAGTCCCACTCCAGAGACTTGAGCCCATAAATCTAGGCTGACACTTCAGTGCAGTGCTGAGGGAGTGCTGCACTGTCTTTCGGATGAGACATTAATCTGAGGTCCCGTCTCGCGTCTCAAGTGGACATAAAAGTCCCCACAGCACTATTCTAAGAAAAGCAGGGGAATTTTCCCAATGTTCTGGCCAATATTTATCCCTCAACCAACATCACCAAAACAGATAATCTGGTCATTATCACATTACTGTTTGTGGAATCAGAACAGAGAAGGCTTTGTTCTGCTTCTGGATTCAATTATAACCGACTGGGGAATGATTGATTTTCATGCTAAAAATGTGCCAATGTTCTTGATTTGCCCAGCATTAACATCACTGACCTTGGCGAGAATAAAACTGCCTCTCGTCCCACCCAAGGACACCTTAAAAAGAAGTCTATGTGACTTCTCCAATGGCTCACTGTGTTGATCCAGTAAGTAGCTCAGTCAGCCACCTGAAGGTTCTAGGTTCTGTTCTTGGGGAGGAATTTCCTTGCTACTTTCATTGCATTAGTGGTGTAAAGATGATGCAGGACATTTGGGTGGAAGTCACTGCTTGTTCACCTTTAAAAAGCTTGCCCTCAGTTTCCTTAATATTTCTGAGACCTCTTGCGATCCACTCGCCCAGTCAGGAGGTGATTGGCTGTTCATGTTCTATAGACAACTCATGGGACTGAGGTGACCCCTCATCTCATGGCAGCTGGCTCCTGGCAAGAGACCTGCTATGTACTGCTGTCCTGAGAGATGGCAGTATCTCACAGTTGGACGTCAGCTATCAGCATTTCACTTGGCCCTGGATCCGTGGCCCCACTAATCAGTGGGATGGCTGGTCTAATGGCAGCTATCAGATCCTGAAAGACCTGAGACACAGCGGTCACCATGTTCTGGAAGCCACAATTCATGCTGTACTCTATTCTGTCCCCCGTGGCCTAGAGCTGCAGTCTGTGCATCTGCGAAGGTGCAGGCACCAACTGGTCCCTGGCCTCTTCTTAATTGGGGCCATGATCTGATTGAATGGTGGAACAGGCTCGAGGGGCTGAATGGCCTACTCCTGTTCCTATGCTCCTATGTTCTGCTGCAGATTCCAGTGAAGCTGCCACTCACTTCAACAGTGCCTGCAAGAAAGACAACGCTTCTGTGATGTTGCCGCAAAGGACAGCTGTAGGTTCGAGTATCACATCTGTCAGTTGCTGCACATGCTCAGAGATGGACCTCAGAGCCTGCACGTAAGTACGAAGTTCCTCGAACATCCTTTTTTTCAGATGAATATCCATGAGTTCAGATCCCACAACTCCAAAGCCATAGGCAGTCTTCTCCTCAGCCTCCACTGGGAAGGTAGTAAGCACATCCTCACTCTCTCCCCACTCTGCTGGTTCCCTCACTACCACTATCTGGTGCCTGGCAGAGAGGAAGCAAGTACAACAGGTGCTAAAGTGGAGGGCATAGGGACAGAGGAAGATGGGGCAGGATGAAGCAACTGCAATTGGTGGATGGACATAGTTCTCATTCTTCTCCTCATGATCATCATCGTCCTCCTCCTTTGCCCCCCTTTGCAGTGGTGGATCTGCAGGAAAAGGAAGTAGAAGCTAAGAATGGGTGAGCATTGCCCACTTGGGTTTAAGGAGACAGAGAAGGGGTTGGAAGGTTCTGTCTGTGTAGTGCTTGACAAGGTTGCCAGGGTGACAACGTAGATGCTCAGGCAGTAAACTGCCGCTGGCAAGATGCCATCAACTCACCATCTCTCATGACAAGAGCCAAGTGAGAACCAATGAACTGCATGGCCTTGCTCTCGAAGATGGTGCGGGGTTTCAATGTAGTGACGCACCCTCTGGTGGTCTAACTTTGGCAGGCATTGTGTGCCAACTTGTCCTTTAAGGAGATAGAGTGAAGTAGGGTTGGGCTAGTAGTTGAGGAGTGTGTGCCAAGTGGCATGAGAGAGGTCAAATAAAAGACCTGTAAGTTGTTTGTAGTGTGTAAATTTGATTCAAGGAGTAGCCCACTGATTAAGTACTTGTCACTTTAGAACGGAAAAACTTTTTTGTAAGATAAAAAGTTTACAAAAAATACACACCATGCAATTCCTGCAAAAAATTTATGTACAGTTCTAGAAAGAGAAAGAACTTTCAATTATATACAGCCTCATTATATCCTCAGGACGTTTCAAAGCACTTCACAGCCATTCAAAAACCTTTAATTATGTTCTTGTGGAGCATAAATGCTTATATAAACCAGTCGGGCTGAATGGCCTGTTTCTGTGCTGTAGCCTCGATGAAAATGTGGTCACTGTTGCTATTAAGCATTGCAGACAATTTATGCACAGCAAGATCCCACATACAGCAAGTGAGATGTATAACCAATTCAAACTCTATTTGGTTGAGGGAAAAATGTTGTTCAGGGCACTGGGGGAACTCCCTGCTCTTCTTCCAATAGTGCCCTGGGATCCTTTACCTGGGTACATACAGAGAAACTATTTCTTCTGATGGAGGAATCAAGAAAGAGGGGACATAAAATTAGAGTCAGGCCATTCAAGAGTGAAATCAGGAAGCACTTTTTCACACAAAGGGTAGTAGAAATCTGGAACTTGCTGCCCCAAAAGGCTATTGATGCTGGGACAATTGGAGCTTTCGGGACTGAGATTGATAGATTTTATTAGGTAAGGATATCAAGAGATATGGAGCACAGGTGGGAAAATGGAGTTGAGGTACAGATCAGTCATGATCCAACTGAATGGCAGAGCAGGCTCGAGGGGCTGAATGGCTTCCTCCTGTTCCTATGTTCCAATCTGAACAGTTAAACTGGGCTTCGGTTTAACGTTTGATGTCAAGGAGATCACCTGGGACAGAGCAGCACTCTTTTAGTACAGTCCTGAAGTGTCAGCCTGGAATATGAGCTCAAATCCTGGGGAATTAATATTCTGGAATGTTATATAAATACTGTTAGAGATATTCACTAAACTAAATGCTGTTTACGAATTCAATCATTTTAAAAATTACCTGGAACACTTATTTTAGGTTGGATTAAGATGCAGCTGCTATAATATTGCTTGCAATTCTCGCAGGATGAAAGAACTGAGAGGGACTGAGTGTCGCTGGATTAGAGAGCTGGAGCAGAGAGCTGCGAGGTTATAGGAATAAGACTGTTCCCCACTCTAAACACGCCGAAGTACCGGTTGAGAGGGTACCTATTTCTCAATCTTAATCCCCAACATCTGTCCTTTTTATGGATTGTGCTCAAATGCTTTTATTTGCAGGAAACCATCACAGTTAGTCCAACAGGGTAAGGATAAGAAGTTCGCTGCTCTCCCCGCTCCGATCGACTTGCAGCTCGGTTTTCCCACCAGCTTCTCCGGGGCTGGGATTGTACTGCCCCCTCTCGCTGCCTGCCGAGTGCAGGCTGGGGGGGTGGGGGCTCTGGCTGATCTCAGCCTATCCCCTCCTAGGAAGTGTCATTGCATCAGACTATGTGTCCTCCCCCTCCCCACGGAGATTAAAAGAAGCGGGATCTGCTCCTCTCCTCGAGTCCGGACCTTGCTCTGGTTTCAGTTGGATGGCAAGTTAAGAGAAGCTAATCTTATCACACTTGTGGCATCCCGCTAACATAGAACCATTGGACTGGCATCCCAGTAACCAGAAGAGCACTGGGCTCAGTGAACATCTCCCAGGAAGATGGACACTTTGACACCGAATTACACCAATATTTGGGTCAACGAGAGCCAGGAAGGTCCCAACAACCAGAGACAACTGCCTCTGGCGAACTACACCAACCGGTTCGTGCAGCCCTTCTGGCAGATCGCCCTCTGGTCCATCGCCTACGGCTCGGTGGTGGCAGTGGCGGTCTTTGGCAACCTCATCGTCATCTGGATCATCTTGGCTCACAAGAGGATGAGGACGGTGACTAACTATTTCCTGGTGAACCTCGCCTTCTCGGACGCCTCCATGGCCGCCTTCAACACCTTAGTCAATTTCATCTACGCCGTCCACAACGATTGGTATTTCGGGGAGACTTACTGCCGCTTCCACAACTTCTTCCCCATCGCCGCCGTGTTCGCCAGCATCTACTCCATGGCTGCTATTGCTGTAGACAGGTAAGGGTCGGCACATCCACAGGTAAGGGTCCAGACTCCCACAGGTAAGGGTCGGCAACAGCCCCACTTACCCGGCACGGACACGATGGGCCGAATGACCTCCGTCTGCGCCGTACCTTTCTATAATTCTATGGACCTATAGGTAAGGACCAGGGACAGCCCCTCTAACCCCATAGGTAAGGGTCGGGACCCCACAGGTAAGGGTCGGACATTGTCCCTCTAACTCCTAGCCAAGGGTGGGGGATCCCATATGTAAGGATCACTAGACGCCCCGCTCAATCCAACAACTGAGGGTCGTTAGTTGGCCCTCAAACTCCACAGCTGAGGGTCTGGAATAGCCCCTCAAACCCCTCCCCCTTCCCCCACCACCCAACCCCCAATCCGTACAGGTGAGACTCGGTAGAATTCTCCAGGTCGGCAATCCACCTACCTGTTAATTTCAGGTCGATTCACAATCTATCAACGAGAGCTCGGTTCACTGGGTGTGAGTGACCAGCAGGAACCTTGAGTACAGACCCGCAAATCACTTACAAACGAAAAGAATCATCTTCAAAATATTTGCACATGAAAAATCGGATCTTCGAGAATTCCTATAAAAAGATGACTTTTTCTTTCCCCGCAATAGCACGGAATGTGGAACTGAAACTTCAATACTCCCGATCTATTCATCAAACGGAAAGATTCTGAATACTGAATTTAGTCAGGGAACTGATTAAAGGGGATTTTAAAGAAAGGCCAGAATTGTAACCTTGACAATTCAAAATGTAAAAATAGTCTAGAGACTAAAGGAATTGGATAGATATTTGAAAGGAAAAAAATTGCAGGGCTACGGGGAAAGAGCTGGGGCATGGGACTAACTGGATTGCTCTTACAAAGAGCCGGCACAGGCTCGATGGGCCGAATGGCCTCCTTCTGCGCTGTAATGATTCTGTTCTGTAATTCTATTTTAGTGACTAGTTTAGAGTCATGAAGAAAAATAGATCAGATTATGAAGAGTTTTGAGAGGGTTTAACAGTGTACGGTCGTTTCCACCGGTTGATGAATCTGTAACAAAGGGGCACAGACTGAGGATTATCGCTGGAAAAACGAAGGATTAGATCAGGGAATGGTTTAACCACAAGGGGCTATTGAGGCAGAGACTGTAAAAGGAATTTTAAAAGGGAATTGGATAAGGATTTGAAAAGAAAGTCTATAAAAGGATTTGGGCAAACGATAGGGGAATGAGATTAGAGTAGAGAGCTCCATTGAAGTACTAACAGGGACCATCAGCTGAATGGTTTGTAATCCTGTCCTTTCTTGTATAAAGTCAATGGTCTAGCAATTGCATTCTTAAACCATTCCCCTTCCAAAAACAATGTCAGGCCACAATGCAAGTTCCCAGTTTAAAAGGCTGTTGCTTTCAGTTTCTGATCTGTTTGCTAAACTCAGTATTTTGAAGTTGGAATCATTGCTAAAATGCACGAACACAGTGACTAAAATACACAGCACTCCCATAGGTAAAATAATGAATTAAAGTACGTTACCAGCCAGGAAATTGACACTGGGTAAGAAAAAAGGATAGACTGGGAGAGAGCGGAAGGGGTGACTGAAGGCTTGTTTTGAAGGTGGGAACAGAGATAGTAAGGCAAAGTGGTTTAGGGAGACGATTGCAGAGCAGGGGGAGTGGAGACTGACTGGCTTCCAGTGGTAGAATGGAGGAACAGGCAAGGACCAGTGAACTAGAAAGAGAGGAGTAGAGGCTGCAGGGATAAAAGCTGGAGAAGGTCACTTGCATCGGATGGAGAGAGACCATGGAGGGATTATGAGGATGAGGGGCTTGAAGTCAATATGTTGGGACGCAGTAGAGTTTGGCAAGGCCATAGGTGATGGGTGTGCTGGACTTCGTGTGGGAGAGGCCACAGAGTCCTGGATTAGCTAAAGTTTGGAAAGAGTGGTACTCGTGAGTAGAGTATTTGAGAAATCAACCCTAGACGGTGTGGATTAGGAGTTGAGCAACAGCGGGGAGGGGAATAAGTAAACAATATTTCACGGAGAGAAGAATGCAGCAGACGGGGTGCGAGGTAAAAAGTTCAGCTCAGGGCTGAGGTTGTGCAACACCAGAGAGCAGCTGGAGATCTTCATGAAGTCAGAACCAAGGCACATAGGGGTTGACGGGAGTCAAGAAAGGCGGCTTCAGTTTTGAACACATGAACTGAAGGAGATTTCACCTCATCCAGGACTTGATGTCGGACTGGCAGTTGGATAGTATGGCGACAGCCTCGGAGCTGGTAACTGCTGGAGTTGGCTGTCGTTGGCATTCATGTGCAAACTGATCCGGCCTTTGCAAATGATGCTGCGGAGAGCACAAGTGTAAAAGATGAATAGGAGGAGGCTCGGGATGAAGCCCTGGAACTCGCCGCTGTGCGGACTCGTGAACCGGCCTGGGTGCTGCAGTCATCCGTGTGACCGGCCACTGTTGACATTGTCCACCCAGCGCTGCCTTGGCCTTTCACAGGGGCCCCGCCTGAAACAAGCGGTCAGCCTCCTCCCCCCCGTTCAGCTCGGGTCCCGATTAAGCAGAGAGGAGCCCGGTTGCAATTTGACTGGACTCATTGGGTGGGTGGAGCTCACAACGCGCAGGCTCCGAGCACCCGCCCGCGGGAACTGGCGGCCCGACCGGGAGACGGCGAAAAGCAGGGATATTCTTGTGGCGCCCGAAGGAGCAGGAGTGTTTCCCCCCGGCTCCACAAACATACTGCGGGCCGCTGCTGGCCCGGCCCCCGGGCCCCAGCACCTACCTGCGGGACTCTGCCAGCATCCCAGCCGACCGGCATTGCTGAGGCCGAATACGGCGAGCTGTATCAGGAGGCCCGTTTGTTGTTCGTAGTTCACCTGCCAAGTCTCAATGAGGCCGCGGCTACAAAAGCACAGCCGCCTCTTCACTGCCGCAAAGGGCGGCCGACCAAAAGTCAAAATGGACCACATTCATTCTCTCTATATATCTCTCTCATTCTCTCTCACACATTCATTCTCTCTATATATCTCTCTCATTCTCTCTCACACATTCATTCTCTCTATATATCTCTCTCATTCTCTCTCACACATTCATTCTCTCTATATATCTCTCTCATTCTCTCTCACACATTCATTCTCTCTATATATCTCTCTCATTCTCTCTCACACATTCATTCTCTCTATATATCTCTCTCATTCTCTCTCACACATTCATTCTCTCTATATATCTCTCTCATTTTCTCTCACACATTCATTCTCTCTATATATCTCTCTCATTCTCTCACACATTCATTCTCTCTATATATCTCTCTCATTCTCTCTCACACATTCATTCTCTCTATATATCTCTCTCATTCTCTCTCACACATTCATTCTCTCTATATATCTCTCTCATTCTCTCTCACACATTCATTCTCTCTATATATCTCTCATTCTCTCTCACACATTCATTCTCTCTATATTTCTCTCTCACACATTCATTCTCTCTATATATCTCTCTCATTCTCTCTCACACATTCATTCTCTCTATATATCTCTCTCATTCTCTCTCTCACATTCATTCTCTCTATATATCTCTCTCATTCTCTCTCACACATTCATTCTCTCTATATATCTCTCATTCTCTCTCACATATTCATTCTCTCTATATATCTCTCATTCTCTCTCACATTCATTCTCTCTATATATCTCTCTCATTCTCTCTCACACATTCATTCTCTCTATATATCTCTCTCATTCTCTCTCACACATTCATTCTCTCTATATATCTCTCTCATTCTCTCTCACACATTCATTCTCTCTATATATCTCTCTCATTCTCTCACACATTCATTCTCTATATCTCTCTCATTCTCTCACACATTCATTCTCTCTATATATCCCTCTCATTCTCTCTCATTCATTCTCTATATATCTCTCATTCTCACACATTCATTCTCTCTATATATCTCTCTCATTCTCTCTCACACATTCATTCTCTATATATCTCTCTCATTCTCTCTTTCTCTGTCTCTATCTGTTGCTCTGTCTGTGAAAGATCTCACTGCTTGCCACCTTCCTGAAATTTGCCTACTCAATTTGTGATGAGCGGGTTGGCTCGTCTCCTGGAGTTCACATTTTTTCATGTCAAACCAGTGACAATCCACTTTGGGCCGGAGGGAGATGGGATCTCAAAGTCTGGGGTGGCTCCAACATAACATATTTGGTGAGGAAATTTTGGATCCAAGTCAAACCCTCTGGCAGACCCAGTAATTCAGTTCAATAGCTGAACCAGGCAAGTCCACAGTGCTGTTATTCATTGACCAGCCAGCTTGACTGACCAATAGAACCTGGAGAGGGACGATCTATCATGGGGGGTGGGGGAGGGAAGGGAAGGAGGGGGTGGGGATCCTTCCCACTTGGCTCTAGGTAACCCTGCAGGCCAAAGCCCTAATGAGTAGGGTGGTCCTAGACGAGCAAGCAATGCAAAGCTCATCAGTGCCCTGCCCTGGTAAGCTGTGCAGTTTTAGCTGTTAGTGGATTTTCCTGTTACCGTCGCAACAAAAGGGTTGATAATCCTTCGACAATAACTTCTACATAATTAGGGCATGGGTGGTTATTAAACAGCAAGCTTTAATATAGTGACTCACAACAGTATAATACAACTGTCTTCAGATTACATTAAATTACAAGCAAGTAATACAACCTGGTTTCCACCTGGACGCAAGACGATCAGACTTGGCCTCCATAGGCTGCCTGTGGCCCTGGACTTCTGACTGTCCTCTCGAGAGCTCAAACCTTTGGGAGGGAACATGCCCTATCTTTATACTATGCGGCTGCTATGTTCTGTACATAAGCATCTCTGGCCTTCTAGTCGCAAGTCAACCCATCATGCTGATGCCACGTTAGCAACTCAAGATAAGGTGTTTTACGTAATATAACTAATGACCTCACCCTTCATCTTTGTTTACAAGTTGTTTGTTCCTCTGAGGAATAAGTGGGTTCTTGGTTACCACACCTGACGTAAGCATGACTCATAATTCTTACTTATGTAAACAATCTTTCAATGTGATCTATTCCATGGAATGTTGGTCTCATCCTCCCTGTTGTTCTGCTGTGTAAGTTGTCTTGTTTTCACAGAGATGCTGAACCATGGCCCCCTCAACATCGCCCTCTTGCTAAATGTCTGGGGAACAATGTGAGCTATGCGAGATGGATACTTGACTATTCCTAGTTTTAAACTATATTCTTTCACTGATTCAATTCCAGCATTATAGAATCATAGAAAATAGGAGCACGAGTAGGCCATTTGGTCCTTTGGGCCTGCTCCGCCATTCAAAATGATCATTGCTGATCGTCTAACTCAGTACCCTGTTCCTGCTTTTTCCCCATATCCCTTGATCCCTTTAGCATTAAGAAATATAATAGAAATAATAGCCCTGTGCACACTTTGGAATCCCTAGAACCTGGCTTTGCCAAACTGTGCCTAAGTTCTTTGTATTTGGGTAAGCAGGATGTGTCCATATGGGGAGGGTGTGTGCCCTCCACACTAGGCACACGCCCTACAGGTGAATATAGATTTCTCAGTAACTTGAATTGGAGACTCGTAAACATGGTGCTGGGCTTTTGTACGTGTCAGACACCCAACAGACCAAAAAAAGGTCAAGGGACTACGGTGACAATGGCTTCAAATAGTCCCCAGTAAAACTGTACTTTAAGTCCCTAATAAGTTGAACTTATATTTGTAAACCAAATATAATGGAGACCCAGCACTGCAAGAGCTTTTGCTTTTAAGGAAATCAGGCTGCCCGCTATGATTAATGGATAAATGTGCTCATGGGAAATTCCTTCGTCCACTATCGTAATGACAGCTCCAAATAGCCCAATGTAACGTTGAGCAGAGTCTTCACTGGTACATGATAATTGCGCTGAAAACAAAATAAAATGGCAATACTCCCATCTGGACCACTGCTTTCAGTTCAGGGCACCGCATCTCAGGAAAGACATTGGCCTATCAGGGGGTACAGCACAGTTTTATGAAAATGATACTGGGGCTAAAAGGGTCAAATTATGAGGACCAGTTGCATTGAGTTTAGATGGTTGAGGGATGATCTAATTGAAGTGTTTAAAAAGATAAATGGATTTGGTAGGGCTGATACAGAGAAACTTTTCTCTGGTGAGGGAATCCAGAACAAAGGTACAATCTTAAAATTATAACTAGGCTATTCAGGAGTGAAATTAGGAAGCATGTTTTCACCCAAACGATAGTGGAAATCTGGAATTCTCCACACCCCCCCCCCCCCACCAAAAGCTTTGTATGCTGGGTCAATTGAAAATTTTAAGATAGAGATCGATAGATTTTTGTTAGGTAAGAGTATCAAGGGACATAGTACAAAGGTGGATAAATGGAGTTGAGGGTCAGATCAACCATGATCTAATTGAATGGCGGAACAGGCTTAATGGGCCGAATGGCCTCCTCCTGTTCCAATGTTCCTAGGACATTACGTCACTGTCGGAGGCATAGCCTTGTGAGGGTCCGGCTGGTGAGTTGCCTTACTACTGGCAAACGCGAGTCGAAGTGTTGTAACCATGTTCCTGAACCGAGAACCCACAATGACCCCTTCTTCAAAACAATTTGCCATTGCATACTGGCTCAAAGGACCCATTTTCGCATTTTATTTATCCAGGTTTACACCATCAGCTGGAGTGCTTAGGCCATCCAATTACATTCAACATAATCTTCTGACTTTGGCTCCCAAGTGTACGATTTTCTGAGTGTAGAAAATCGTGCACATAATTCCCTGGAATTTCCAATATGAGATCTCAACAGGTGAGGCTCCCCATCAGGTGTGTACGGCTGGGAAATTACTCCTGTACTGTGCTCTGTGTGTAATGTTAAAGAAAAATTATTTTACTAAGCTGTAGGGCAAGGGGGTTATAATGGCACATAGTATATTGCCTGCAGCATTGCTCACAGTCCATTGATGAATATAATTTTATACACAAGGTGACAAAATTGAATGGGGAATGTTGGCATAACAGTTTAGATTGCTAAACGTTGACAGAAGATCATCTCTATGTAGCCTATGTAAGATTTTTAATATAACAAATACATAATTTTTTAAATCTTCAATTTTACACAGGGCAAAATATATCTCGGAGCTATGGTTTACCTGCATTATTCGTTTGGGTCTATCTATTGTATAAATATCAAATGCGTAACATGTACCATTTATGTGACACTGTTGGGTAGGAATTCCAAGTCTGGAGGAAATGTTGTGTCGAAATAGTGCGGTTACTTTTAAAAATGACACTTCACTGGTGACAGTGAAAATGGCAGAAAAGAGAACTCAGAATAGATGAGTTATGATGTTCTTTGGCACAAATAAAAGTCGCTGAGAATCATTCTGTTTATTCTATGCTGGAACAGTTCTTGGAATTGTACAATCATTAAATTATATCTAAAGCACTGTGCCAAACTCCGAACTAGCACGTGTTTGTGTGTGTACTATCAGCTGTTGCCAACTATGACTTCCATATTATAGCAAGGTAATGATTGCCCCTATTAATCCCTCTCACTAAATAAGTACATTTCTTGCATTTCTTCAGATGAAATAGCATCTGCTGTCAGTGTGTACTATCAACGTGCATATACTACTGCCATATAGCACTGCACCTTAATATTGACTTATTAAAATTAATTCTCATCGCTGGCAAGGCCGGCATTAAATGCCCATCCCTAGTTGCCCTTGTGAAGGTGGTGGTGGGCCTTCTTCTTGAACCACTGCAGTCTGTGTGGTGGAGGTGCTCGCATATTGTTGTTAGGTAGGGAGTTCCCAGATTTTGACCTAGTGACGATGAAGGAACAGCGATATATGTCCAAGTCAGGATGGTGTGTGACCTGGAGGGGAACTTGGAGGTGATGGCGTTCCTGAGCACCTGCTGCCCTTGTTCTTCTAGGTTTTGGAGGTTGTGGGTGTAGGAGGTGCTATCGAAGTAGCCTTGGTGAGTTGCAGCAGTGCATCCTGTAGATAGTACACACTGCGGCCAAGGTGCATCGATGGTGGAGGGAGTTGATGTTTAAGCATGTGGGGTGCTGATCGAGCGGACTGCTTTGTCATGGATGGTGTCGAGCTTCTTGTGTTTTTGCAGCTGGACCCATCCAGGCAAATGGAGAGTATTCTATCACACTTCTGACTTGTGTCTTGTAGGTGGTGGAGAGGCTTTGGGGAGTCAGGAGGTGAGTCACTCGCCACAGATTACCCAGCCTCTGACCTGCTCTAGTATTATTCCTGATATTCGACAACTACAACAACTTGAATTTATATAGTGTCTTTAGCATGGAAAAACATGCCAAAGTGGTTCACAGATGCAATTGATAAAAAGCAATGCATTTGTACTTCAATCTTAATCATTCAGTATGGATCTCAATAAGTGTCAAAAAATTATTGCTTTGGCTGTTAGCAAAATGAAAACTGATTAACATCTCCAAATGTGTACAGTAGGAATACATTTTGAATATAGGTGACTGGAGCCCATCAAAAAGTGGGGTTCCATGGATAAATAGATCAGAGCAAAAATGAGGATTAAAAAGGATGAATATATGATAAAGATGGGGGATAATACAGAAATACTTGAAACATATAAAGTATAGAAAGGGCATTAAAAGGGAAATTAGGAAGACTAAAAAGGAGTACAAAAGAGGACTGGCACTGAACATAATGGGAAATAGTGATGGCTTTAGCACATGAACAGTAAAAAGGGGTGGGACCAGATGAAGGAGGTCATCTTGTACTTGAGAGTGAGGGATGTTTAATAAGTATTTACTTCAGTTTTTACAGAGGTTGGTGAGCGTGGGACTGTAGGAGGAGGGGGTAGGAGAGCCACAACTGGAGACAAAGATTCCAAAGGAGATTGTGTTCTTAAAAAAAAGTTAAAGGGATTAAAAGTAGAGAAGTTTGCAGGCCCAGCTTACAGATGGAGGTTGTGGAAGGGATAGTAGAGGCACTCAACAACAACAACTTGCATTTATATAGTGCTTCAACAGAGTAAAACATTCCAAGGCATTTCACAGGAGCGTAATCAGGCAGAAATTGACACCGAGCCAAAGAAGGAGCCATTAGGACGAGTGACTAAAAGCTTGGTCAAAGAGGTAGGTTTTGAGGAGTGTCTTAAAGAAGAAGAGAGGCAGAGTTATAGGGAGGGAATTCCAGAGCTTGGGGCCTGGAAGACCGAAGGCACTTCTGCCAAAGGTGGGTGAAGGGAGTCAGGGATGCACAAGAGGCCAGAGATGGAAGAATGCAGAGATCTCGAAGGGATGTAGGGCTGGAGGAGGTTACAGAGATAAGGAGGGGTGAGGCCATGGAGGGATTTGAACATGAGGATGAGAATTTTAAAATCAAGACATTGTTGGACTGGGAGTTAATACAGGTCAGCGAGCACAGGGGTGGTGCGAGTTAGGATACATGCAGCAGAGCTTTGGATGAGTTCAAGTTTATGGAGGGTGCAAGGTGGGAGACCGGCCAGGAGAGCATTGGAATAGTCAAGTCTGGAGGTAACAAAGGCATAGCTGAGGGTTTCAGCAGCAGATGGGCTGAGGCAGGGATGGAGACGGATGATATACAGAGGTGGAAGTAGGCAGTCTTGGTGATGGAGCGGATATGGGGTCAGAAGCTCAACTAAGCATCAAATAGGACACTGATGTTGCGAACAGTCTGGTTCAGCCTGAGAAAGTAGCCAGGGAGAGGGATCGAATTGGTGGCGAGGGAGCAAAATTTGTGGCAGGGACCGAAGACAATGGCTTCAGTCTTTCCAATGTTTAGTTGGAAGAAATTGCGGCTCATCCAGGAGTGAATGTTGGACAAGCAGCGTGACAAGACACAGATGGTGATGAGTTAGAGCTGGATGTCGACAGCGTACATGTGGAACCTGACACCATGGCCCTGATTTTAACTGCCCCCACCTGGCGGAAATGGGGGAGGGGCAGTTAAAATAATACGAGTCACTTACTCTCTCCGATCCCACTGCCTTCCCGCTGTCTCCTGATATTAACCTGCTCTTTTAAGCAGGACACCCGCAGGAAGGAAGTGGGGTCCTGCTTTAAATATGCAGATCAGGTCCGATGATGTCATCAGGACCCAATCTGCAATTTCAACCTGAGGCCTGAGCGAAGGAGCAGTGTTGGGAGCCGGATCCTGAGCCAGAGCCAGAAGAGGCCTGGAAGGTAAGTTTCAAAGTTTTATTTGAGGCTTCTTTGTGGGCCAGGTGGGACAGGAGTGCTCCTCCTTGGGCCTCCCTTGCGCCGGGCTACCCCCCTCCCGATCTTTGACCGATCTTCCAACCCCTCCCCCCACAATGGTGTCCAGAGGCTCCTCCCGATCCCTGCCGACAGCCTTCCCTCCCAATCCCTGCCCAGAGTCTTCCACTCCCCACTGACTGCCGTTCACACTGGTCCCCGGCTGTGGCCTCTTGCTGCTAGATGCACACTCCTGCCCGCCGGCCAGGTAGTCAATCTGGCTGCATTGATTTATTTAAATGAGGTCCTGCCTCCACGTCCCCTGCCATGCCTGGTTCGTCACCCACCACTGGGCTCCCCCGCACCCTTCCCGCCCTCCCATTATTATCGAGGCCCATGTCTTCGGATGGTGTCTGAAGGGGCAGCCTGTAGATGAGAAATAGGAAGGAGCCAGGGATAGATCCTTGGGGGACTCCAGAGATAACGGTGCAGGAGCGGGAAGAGAAGTCATTAAAGGAGATCCTCTGGCTACGATTGGATAGATAGGACTGGAACCAGGTGACGGCATTCCCAGTCAGCTGGACAATGGAGAAGAGGCGTTGGAGGAGGATGGTATGGTCAACTGTGTCAAAGGCTGCAGACAGGTTGAGAATAATGAGGAGGGATAGTACACCACGGACACTGTCACGTAGGATTTATGACTTTGGAAATAGTATTTGAGTCAAATGCTAGAGGGTTTGAAATGTTACAGCCCTGTCAAAAAAGGGGAAAGGGATAAGCCAGTGAATTATAAACCAGTGTGTCTTACACCAGTTATAGGTAAACCTTGAGAATCCATAATAAGGGATGAAAGTAGAGAACACTTAGAGACATGGGCTAATGGAGGATAGCGGGGATAATTTTGGCTGTGCAATCGTGTAAAATGGGTGATAGCAAGTCAGCAAACGGTTTTACATTTTTCTTGATTTTTATTTCCATTGAAGTCAGTATTTGAAAAGGAAGAATATAAAAGGATATGGGGAATGGGCAGGGAAATGAGATGAGAAGAGATAGCTCCAGTTGAAGAGCTAGCAGTGGCACAAGAGTCATGGGCTGATTCGTCTCTTTTTGTGCTGTAATTTCCATAATATGTTACAGGATACCTGAGTGTGATTTTGAGGCTGCAATCCTGTCTTGGAATTCAGATGGTAATCACAAACCACTCAAGCCTCGTTCTTGCAGTTTCTGCTGTTCCTAAGCACTTTAGCAAAATGACTCCCCTGTATTCATTATTCACAATTACAGGCCAGTCAGTGGTAGGGAAACTTTTAGAGACAATAATCTGGGACAAAATTAAGTGGCACTTGGAAAAGTATGGGCTAATAAAGGAAAGTCAGCACTGATTTGTTAAAGAAAAATCATGTTTGACTAACTTGATTGAGTTCTTTGATGAAGTAACGGAGAGGGTTGACGAGGGTAGTGCGGTTGATGTGTATATGAACTTTCAAAAGGCATTTGATAATAGACTTGTTAGCAAAATTAAAGCCCATGGGATTAAAGAGACAGCGGCAGCATGATTACAAATTTGGCTGGGGGGCAGAAAGCAGAGTAATGGTGAACGGTTGTGTTTCAGACTGGAAGGAAGTTTACAGTGGTGTTCCCCAGGGATCAGTATTAGGACCACTGCTCTTTTAAATTTATATTAATGACCTGGGCTTGGGTATCTAGGGTATAATTTCAAAGTTTGCAGATGACACAAAATTCGGAAATGTAGTAAACAATGTGGAGGATAGTAACAGACTTCAGGAGGACATAGACAGACTGGTGAAATGGGCAGACACACGGCAGATGAAATTTAACACAGAGAAGTGTGAAGTGATACATTTTGGTAGGAAGAACGAGGAGCGGCAATATAAACTAAATGATACAATTTTAAAGGGGGTGCAGGAACAGAGAGACCTGTGGGTGTATATACACAAATCTTTGCAGGTGGCAGGACAAGTTGAGGAGTGTTAAAAAAGCATATGGGATCCTGGGCTTTATTAATAGAGGCACAGAGTACAAAAGCAAGGAAGTTATGCTAGACCTTTATAAAACACTGGTTAGGCCTCAGCTGGAGTATTGTGTTCAATTCTGGGCACCACATTTTAGGAAGGATGTCAAGACTGTAGAGAGGGTACAAAAGAGATTTACTAGAAGGATACCAGGGATGAGGGACTTCAGTTATGTGGAGAGACTGGAGAAGCTGGAGTTGTTCTCCTTCAAGCAGAGAGGTTTAGAGGAGATTTGATAGAGGTGTTCAAAATCATGAAGGGTTTTGACAGAGTAAATAAGGAGAAACTGTTTCCAGTGGCAGAAGGGTCGGTAATCAGAGGACACAGATTTAAGGTGATTGGCAAAAGAGCCAGAGGGGAGATGAGGAGAATTTTTTACGCAGTGAGTTGTAATGATCTGGAATGCACTGCCTGAAAGGGTGATGGAAGCAGATTCAATAGTAACTTTCAAAAGGGAATTGGTTATGTACTTGAAGGGGAAAAAAAATTACAGAGCTATGGGGAAAAAGCAGGAGAGTGGGACTAATTAGATAGCTCTTTCAAAAAGCCAACACTGTCACGATGGGCCAAATGGCCACCTCCTGTACTGTACCATACTATAATGCTACTGTGATACAAGTGATACAAAACATCATGCTCGTCTATTTATGGTGATTTTAAAAAGTTCATCCTTAGGATGTGGGCAACACTGGCATTTATTGCCCATCCTATTTGCCCTGAGTAGGTGGTGGTGGACCATCTCCTTGAACCGCTGCATTTATAGTGGTTTGATACAACTGAGTGCTTGCTAGACCGCTTCAGGGAGCAGTTAAGAGGCAACCACATTGATTTTGGACTGAAGTCACATTTAGGCCAGACCGGGTAAGGACGGCAAGTTTCCTTCAATAAAGGACATCAGTGAACCTGCTCTTGTGACAATCCGACAGCTTCATGGTCACTTTTACTGATACAAGCTTTTTATTTCCAGGTTTTTTAACCTGAATTCAAATCCTCAAACTGCCATGGTGGGATTTGATCTCGCGTTCTCTGGATTATTAGTCGAGGCCTCTGGATTGCTAGTCCAGTAACACAGCCACTACACTGGTGCAAATTACTTTATAACCAACACTATTTTTTGGAAGTAAATGTACTTCCACAAAGAAACTTCAGTTTGGGGATTCTTGACTGATGCAGCATCCCCTGAGCTAGGCAGGGCAATTCTTTTCTGTTTAAGAATCAATTAAAAATACCTACCTCAGGTATCTCAAGTAGGTAAATAGACTCACTAACAATCCACCCACTGACAGTAATTGGGGATGTGACTTTCGAGATTCGGCTGCGCAGCGTATTCAAACGCACTCACATTCAACCTGGAAGTGGGTGCGTTTGAGCCGAGTTGTGGTTGCGATTTAAAAAGCTGCAATTTTGACCTCCCACCCACCCCCAACCCACCTGTTCTTGGGCGTTAAAATTCCACCCTCAGTGAAAAGCATTGCCCTTTTTCAGCCTTGAACCCTTCTAGAGTTTTGCCTCTCCACTTTCCTTGCAAGCTGTGCTCTCACCCCCCTGCCTAGGCTCACTTTTTCCACCTTGGAGACTTGCTGTGCAACTGTCTTGCCTGTCTATGTATCATCTGGGCCCACGGAAATTACCCATTAAGAATTGGCTTTAAACTTAACTCCACGTAGATAGTAGACATGTGCAAAATATTGGCATTGATTCAGGACTTCCACCGTGGTACAAATAAATGCCAGGAAATGCCTCGGAGTTGCTCCTACTCCGCCGGCTGGGATTGGGATGGAATCCAACGTTTTCGCCACAGTTACGGCAGCGGAGAAGGAGCAGCTCCAACAAGATTCCTGGCCGAAGAATATATCTTAAAAACCTGGGGGTAGACTTTCTCAATGCGCACTGCTTGCCTGCAGGAGCACACATATTGGTTAATAAAGTATGCGCTTTGCATGATTTTTGATCTAGGAAAGGCCATTAAAAAGGCAGATGGAATTCTGGGTTTCATACAGAGGGCCCTTAAATGTGAAAGAAAGGAAGTGATGTTGAATTTGTTTAAAACATTAGCTGAAGTATTGTGTGCATTTCTGGGCACCTCATTATAGGAAGGATATTGGAGCCCTGGATAGGGGACAACATTGGTTCGCTGGAATAAACCAGAAATGAAAAGTGAGGAACGCAATGCACTTTCCCAGTATGTGCTCTCAATGGGTGAAGCTTCACGCCAGGAGGGGGAATTTCTAACGTTTACCCTTGTGTATAGTAGAAATGCAAGAATGACAGGAGTAACAGATGCTACTATGGTACAACAACAACAACAACAACAACAACGTGCTTTTAACATAGTAAAATGTACCAACACACTTCACAGGAGCAACTATCAAACAAAAGAACATAGGAATAAAAGTAAGCCATTCAGCCCCTCGAGCCTGTTTAATGAGATCACAGCTGATCTGTACCTCAACTCCCTTTACCTGTCATTGCTCCATATCCCTTGGCACCCTTACCTAACAAAAACAGGGCTGTGGAGGTATTGAAAATTACAATTGGCCCAGCATCCACAACCTTTTGGGGCAGAGAATTCCAGGTTTCCACTACCCTTTGTGTGACATGATGTGGAGATGCCGGTGATGGACTGGGGTTGACAATTGTAAACAATTTTACAACACCAAGTTATAGTCCAGCAATTTTATTTTAAATTCACAAGCTTTCGGAGGCTACCTCCTTCCTCAGGTGAACGATGTTTCCACATCGTTCACCTGAGGAAGGAGGTAGCCTCCGAAAGCTTGTGAATTTAAAATAAAATTGCTGGACTATAACTTGGTGTGACACTTTAGTATTAGTGGTGGTGGGCTTAACTCTGGGGCTTTAGATTACAGGGATAAAATCAGCAGAAGGAAGAGTCGACAGCTAGGAGATGGGGAAGGACAGTGCACAGAAATATGCTGGAGGGAATGGAGATAAACAGCCACTTCAATTTGTATTTATATCAAACCGTTAACATAGAAAACGTCTCATGGTGTTTTATAGATGGAGGAGAAACAAAAATGGATACAGTGAATAAAGGAACAGACACCAAGGGGGGAGGTTTATCCCCCAAGAACGGGTGGGTGGGAGGTCAAAATTGCAGCTTTTTAAATCGCAACCACAACTCGGCTCAAACGTACCCACTTCCGGGTTTAACGTGGGTGCGTTTGAATACGCTGCGCAGCTGAATCCCGGAAGTCGCGGCCCCAATTACTGTTGGTGGGCGGATTGTTAGTGAGGCTATTTACCTACTTGAGAAAGCTGAGGTAGGTATTTTTTAATTGATCCTTAAACAGAAACAAATTTAACGATTCCAGCACGGGTTTCCCAGGCCTTCTGAATCTGACCAGTGAAACGGAGCCAAGATTCAGCCGAAGTTGATCTGGACTTTTAATCCTGTGATTAACACATCTCAATAAAAGCTCAGGTATTGCAGCTGGTCACTCACTTCTCTCAAGCAAACGTTTGGCTGAGATTCCCCGTGTTGAGGCCGGGAGTCCCCGTGTTGAGGCCGGGAGTCCCCGTGTTGAGGCCGGGAGTCCCCGTGTTGAGGCCGGGAGTCCCCGTGTTGAGACCGAGGTCCCGATATTAGAATGGAGGCAGCGGGGGAGGAGGGGGGTGAATGGGCGCGTGGATAACCCAACCAATAAAAAATGTCAGTTTCCCACGCAATTGCAATTCAATTGGTGCCACTTAACATGGTTTCTGGGTTTGCCAACGGACACCTGCGCAGCGGGCGGTCTGCGCACCCTCATCACAGGCTTTCAGCTGGAGGAGCTCTATTTAAAGGGCCATTGCTCCAAAGGCTTTTGCTGGAGCAAACACCCACACACTACAATGGAGCAGCACAGGAACAAGGCTGCTCCAAGGTTTAATGATGCCTCACTCCAGGTGCTACTGGATGGGGTGAGGAGGAGGAGGGATGTGTTTTACCCAGCGGACGGGTGGAAGTGGCCTGCCTCTGCCACCAAGAAGGCCTGGCTCGAGATGGCAGAGGAGGTGACCAGAAGCAATAACATATCCCGCACCTGGATCCAGTGCCGGAAGCACTTCAATGACCTAACTAGGTCAGCAAAAGTGAGTGCACTTATTGATTCTCCTATATTCCCTCCCCATCCCCCTCCCCCAACTCATTCTGCACTGCCAAAGACTACTCCATCACATCACTCCTCACACCCACTTAAGGCTCATCCTCAACTTACCTGCACTTCCTCACCTCCCCATTAGTCACCCCACCATTACCACTCACCCCAATCCTGATCCAATGTGATGTCTCTGTCTCATACTCACTCTCTGATGCATCTCTTTCACGGTCAGCCTCACCCAAACCAATGCATTCATTGGCTGGCCACTTCACCATCACTCACTCACACGACTGTACTTTCTCCCCTTCTAGGAGAAGAGAGCACAAAATGCACGCGGGAGGGCGAGGACTGGAGGGGGACCTCCATCAACACTGGTCCACGCGGAACAGGAGGCGCTGGAGCTGAGACGCACCCTCGAGTGCCTGTCTGTCGGGGACGGCGAGACTGGTACCCCGCAAACGTCTGGTGACACAACTTTAACATTCATCACACACAATATGAATTGATGTTAACGTGCCTTGCCATCTTCAATACCTCAGTATGCTCATCGCAACATGCCACATCTGTCATGATGCTTAATATTGCCTTCTGTTCTCTTACAGGGCCTTCAGTGACCGCAGTGATGGCAGAGGGCGATTCCTCAGAGGACCTGCTGGCCTCTGAGGGTACACTGTCACATCTTAGTGAGCCATCCACCAGCACAGATACTCACACCTCGGTCCTAGTACTCAGTTAGTTGGGTTGGCACCTGGTGAGTCATCACACACAAGTGAGCACGAGCAGACACTGGTGGCAGGGGCAGTTGTGGAGAGTCCGCATCAGTGGGAGCACTCCCCTCCAGGCTCTGCTCAGCAGGACGCAGTTGCTGAACCCTGGGGGCCATCCTTTAAAAGGAGAATGATCGAGGGATAGCAGCACATTTGCGAGGTACTCGAACAGGTGCCATGCACACTCTCCACAATAGTGCAGAGGATGGAGGAGTCCAACTCCTGCTTGAATGGAATGGTGGCACAGGTACGGGAGGGAATCTCAGATACCGACACAGGGACTTGAACAACTCTCTGAGATAGAGTCACAGGTAAGTGTGGGAATGTCTGTGATGGAGAGAAGGCTAGCCTCCGTTGAGCTTCAAGCACGGCTCAAAAATTAGTCCACTCAGGCCCTGACAATGGCTGTTCGGACTCAGGGTGAACAACATTCTGCCGCCTTAAACAGGCTGACAGATACTTTAGAAGTGACTTTCCAACACATCACACATGTCCACCGCACTGTTCTCCAGCAGGGTACTAGGAGTGAGCTGGGCCTGGCCCAGGGGAGGGATGATGGTGAAAGGGGACATGGAAGTGGGGATGTCACTCAAAGTGCTCCCGCATCTCACCCATTGCCCACCTCTCAACCAGTACCTGCAATGCTGCCTCCTCTCCAGGTGGCCAAGTCTGCCACTGAACAGGTGCAGGTGGAGCAGTCTTTGGAGGGGACCTCACGGGCACCAAAACCCAGAGAGTGTAGGCCCAAAGCATTTCACAGTCAGGGCATGAACATGAGCAACCTGCCACTACCTCTGCTGCAGCCACAGGGGATGCAACACGTAGAAGTAGTTGTAAGAGAAAGGCGAAGGTGTTGTAAGCATGAAGGGTATGCATGAGGCTGTGTGACAGACTGTCATGTTTTTCATTTATATTTGCTTTTTGTTACAGTGACACCTAAATGTTATGATTGTCAACACTACTGCCACGTCTTGCCCATTCTTGACTGGCTTTTGTAATAAGGCCCTTACATGAGGTTCACCATGAACGGTGACATTTGATGCCACCCATTGGGTTACCTTACAGTGGGTGTATGTGTAGTTGCAGGACTGTTTTGTGCAGGGAGGGGTGGGGGGGCGGGCGGTGCTGGTGTGGGTGCTGCTCTTTCCAGGTGGTGTGATGACTGAACTCTTCACACTTTCTGATGTTAGGAGAACCGTTCACATATCAGTGACTACCTGGCCTCACGAGCAGCCAGGTGAGCCGTTGCTCTGTCCATGGGTTTCTCCGCCTCCTCCTCAATGTGGGTGGCAGATGTGGATGGAGCCTCCTCAAGCGGCATCCCTCTCTGTTGTGCCATGTTGAGCAGGGCACAACACACGACTATAATGCATCCCACTCTGTCTGGTGCGTATTGAAGCGCTCCCCCAGAATGTTCAAGGCACCTGAATTGCATCTTGAGCAGCCCTATAGCATGCTCAATTGCAGACCTGGTGGTGATGTGACTGTCATTATAGCGACGCTGTTGCTCAGTGATGGAGTTCATCAGAGGTGTAGGAATCATGGCAGCTGCCAGCAAATCTGGCGCACACATGAAGGAACCTTTTGTGGTGGCCACAAACAAGTTGAGTGTTGATGGAGTGATACCCCTTTCTGTTGATGAACAGTCCTGGCTGGCGTGGAGGTGCTCGTATTGCTATATGGGTGCAATCGATTACACCCTGCACCCATGGGAAGCCAGCCACAGGGTGGAATCCACTGCCCTCTCCGTCTGGCTGAGGTCGTCCATGGGGAAGTTGATATAGTGCGAGGCTCTGTGAAACAAGCTGTCGGTGACCTGCCTTATGCACTTGTGTGCAAATGACTGAGAGACCCCGACGATGTCCCCGGTGGCACCCTGGAATGATCCGGAGGCAAAGAAGTTGAGAGCAGTGGTGACTTTGACAGTGATGGGTAATGAGATGCCTCCAGGCCCAGTTGGGAGCAGCTCGACATGAAGGAGGCTGCAGATGTCTGCGACTACTTGGCAACTCACTCTGAGCCTCCATATGCACTGCTCCTCAGAGAGGTCCAGGAAGCAGAGCCCCGGTCTGTAGACTCTGTGGTGAGGGTAGTGCCTCCTGCTCTCTCTGTTGTTGCCCTCTGTGCTCTTGTGCAGGTGCCTGTGGCGGAGCACTGTGTTGTGGAGCTACAAGTGGCAGAAGTGCACGCCATGCCTGGCGAGGCTGGTGATGTTGGTCGTCCTCGGATGTACTGGTGAATGCAGCCATGGCGCCCCTCATCCCGATGGTGTGATTTGTGGGGGTCCGAAAAGTTGTTAAATATGCGTGAACAAAAGAATTATGAGTGGAAAGTAAGAATTTTCAGTGAAAACACAAAGATCTTGCAGCCAAAAGTTTGTGTGAAAGAACTGAGTGCCCTGCAGCAAGAACTCACCTTTTCTCCCCATCTGTCAAACAAGCATTTGAATGTGCAACTGGCTGCTGGCCACAGCACGGGAAATACGCTGAGAATGTTTCAAAATCAGACCTCTGCCTTAATGTGGACAAAATTAATACTTCAAGTATGTACATAAGTCTCTTTAACTATCATCCTGCCGGCTTTAATTGCCGGTGGGACTTCCGCATTCGGGATGCGCCTGCACCCAGACGCGACAATGGGGAACCTGGAAGTCTGAAGGCTGGAGCCAGGTTCTGAATCCACTCGGGATTTCCGCGATTTTCGGAGCCACCCCGCCCCCAAAGCACCCGCTACTTCATTCCAAAATCGACCCCTGAGAGTCCTTGTGTTGAGACTGAGAGTCTTTGTGTTGAGACATCTTTAGCAAAACTTTGCAGCCTCTCAAACTGACAAGGTCAGGATGGGGGTTGCAATGGATGTATTCCAGAGGACATCTGAGGAGGAGGAAAATGACCAACCATGGCCGCCACGTCATGCCGTGTTGGGATCTGCAGGTGCACAAGAGAGAGGTGCGCAACAAGGGCCTGGAGAACAACAGAGAGGCCAAGGTTGCAGAAGGCACTACCCACATGAGAGGGTCTACAGACAGAGGCTGAGCTTCCTGGATCTCTCTGAGAAGCAGTACCTACGCAGGCTCAGATTGAGTCGGCAGGTGGTCACAGACATCTGCAGCCTCCTTGAGGAAGAGTTGCTCCCTGCTGGACCTGGTGGCAACGCATTGCCAGCCGCAGTAAAAGTAACCACTGCTTTAATGGAGGAAGCGTTTGTGCAAAATGTTTAATGTACAAAAAATGTGGTACTTGTTAAAATTGGATGGCCATGTGGTGAAGGATAGAATACTTGAGCTTGGTCTTTAGTGGCTTCCAAGCCTTTATTCACAGAGATTCCCCTTTCACACACACCACATCCTAGCAGTGCTCTCCTTTAAAAAGGATACAAGAGAGTCCCCAATTGACACCCACCACCTGAATACAATTAAGTGATATAAATCATACAATTAACAGTACTGCAATCAGAAATTGAGGACAAAGTGACTTCCACGGGTAAGAGGCTTAGGGTGAGAAGTGCATGAATTTCACAAGAGAAGACTGTGACTTATGCACAGCAAGCACATTTGCCACTCATTTGAAGGACTCAATAAGATCATTTAAATCATTGCCTTTCATATTTCTTTTGTTAAATGCGCCGTGACCTGGCATAGAGACAACAGGAAGTTCAGATAACGAGAGACAAATGGCAGATTGCTGTCTACTTCAGTCATCACATAGCTGCAGTTGCTGTAAGAAAAATAGCTGCAAGTGCTGAGAATCTGAAATAAAAACAGAAAATGCTGGAAATACACAGCAGGTTCATTAGAAAAGGCTTGAGGAGCTGAATAGCCTTACCCCTGTTCCTATGTCAGTCAGCAACTGAAAAGAGAAAAGGGCCATTAATGTCTGTAATGTCTGTAGTCCTTTGGTCATTCTGATAAAAGGCCTGCACCTAAATAGTGCCTCCGTTACCTCGTCAATGCATGTGAACACAGTTCCTTGGCTATTCCCAGAAATAAAATCCTCCCAGATGATGTCAGTGGTCCAATTCTGAAATGTTCGGGCCATTGTGACCTTCACAGTCCCCACTCTAGTTGCTTCTACCATTAATCTCACTTCAGTCACTGTCATCCTGGACAGTCTCAGGCTTCTTAAATATTGTTCCTCCATTAGTCCCAGATAAAGCATTCTGGCCCTGGAGCACTTGCTCTCAGATAAAGGCTCCTCCTGAGAGCCCTCTGCTTGTTTTCCTGAAGCTCATGTTCATCCCATTCCTACTCCAAATGGTTGGTGGCAAATACAAGAAGAGCAAATGATTTATTGCTGGCTTCATTCTGTGTTTGGTGAACCAGTTGCCCAGTCCTTAACGGCTCTGAGCTTGACGTATAATGGAAATACGTGCAGAGCCACAAGAGTGTATAGAAACCACAACATAGAATCATAGAATCATAGAAGTTACAACATGGAAACAGGCCCTTCGGCCCAACATGTCCATGTCGCCCAGTTTATACCACTAAGCTAGTCCCAATTGCCTGCACTTGGCCCATATCCCTCTATACCCATCTTACCCATGTAACTGTCCAAATGCTTTTTAAAAGACAAAATTGTACCCGCCTCTACTACTGCCTCTGGCAGCTCGTTCCAGACACTCGTCACCCTTTGAGTGAAAAAATTGCCCCTCTGAACCCTTTTGTATCTCTCCCCTCTCACCTTAAATCTATGCCCCCTCGTTATAGACTCCCCTACCTTTGGGAAAAGATTTTGACTATCGACCTTATCTATGCCCCTCATTATTTTATAGACTTCTATAAGATCACCCCTTAACCTCCTACTCTCCAGGGAAAAAAGTCCCAGTCTGTCTAACCTCTCCCTGTAAGTCAAACCATCAAGTCCCGGTAGCATCCTAGTAAATCTTTTCTGCACTCTTTCTAGTTTAATAATATCCTTTCTATAATAGGGTGACCAGAACTGTACACAGTACTCCAAGTGTGGCCTCACCAATGCCCTGTACAACTTCAACAAGACATCCCAACTCCTGCATTCAATGTTCTGACCAATGAAACCAAGCATGCCGAATGCCTTCTTCACCACCCTATCCACCTGTGACTCCACTTTCAAGGAGCTATGAACCTGTACTCCCAGATCTCTTTGTTCTATAACTCTCCCCAACGCCCTACCATTAACGGAGTAGGTCCTGGCCCGATTCGATCTACCAAAATGCATCACCTCACATTTATCTAAATTAAACTCCATCTGCCATTCATCGGCCCACTGGCCCAATTGATCAAGATCCCGTTGCAATCCTAGATAACCTTCTTCACTGTCCACAATGCCACCAATCTTGGTGTCATCTGCAAACTTACTAACCATGCCTCCTAAATTCTCATCCAAATCATTAATATAAATAACAAATAACAGCGGACCCAGCACCGATCCCTGAGGCACACCGCTGGACACAGGCATCCAGTTTGAAAAACAACCCTCTACAACCACCCTCTGTCTTCTGTCATCAAGCCAATTTTGTATCCAATTGGCTACCTCACCTTGGATCCCATGAGATTTAACCTTATGTAACAACCTACCATGCGGTACCTTGTCAAATGCTTTGCTGATGAGATTGAATTGGATCTACCGACCAATTAATAGCCTTAATTGGTGTTTTCCTGACTGCATTAGAAACCCTTTGCTGACGCTTTAAATCTCTATTGGAAACTGGGAATATTACAAGTGTCAATAGATTTTTTTGTACCAAAATTAATAACATGCAAAAACATACCCAATGAGTGTCCTTGCCAAATAAACCCCTGCCATCATTAAATGTCACAATGGAAACATATTTACAAGCAGTTCTAGTGGTTTACTACAGCCTTCTGTACCATGAAAGTGGCCCATTGTGGTTTGAAAACTTGAATCATGGGCCTGTTGAATCTTAACAACATACAACTGCAACATAGTTGTGACTGTGGATGTAGATGGAGGTAAATTTCAATACAGAGACGTGTAAGGTCTTATACATTGGAGTTGAAAAATAGGAGACAGTCTCACCTAATGATTGATATGTACCAAGGCGCTTCACAGGAGCGTAAACAGGCAAAAAATTGACGCCAAGCTAAAGAAGGAGGCATTAGGATAGGTATTGGTCAAAGAGGTAGATTTTAAGGAGTTTGTTAAAAGAGGAGAGAGAAGTGGAGAGGTTTAGGGAAGGAATTCCAGAGCTTAGGGCTTAGTCATAGTAAACTTTACTCTGCCAACTAATTGCAGAGTAGCAACAATTAAAGCAACAGAATGGTAAGCTGTATTGTCAAATCTGTAGACTGTGAGGCTGTAATGCTGAAGCTGCAAAGTGCTCTGCTTAAAGGAAACGTTCAAGCTCTGGAAATGGTGCAGAGACGGCAGCAAGACTGATCCTGTGTCAGAGAAGTAAATTATATAACAATTTGCACCTCTATATCACCCTTTACAGAATAAAACATTCCAAAGCACTTCACAGAGATGGAAGTAACATCGAGCAGTGGTGGGGAGGAAGGCTGGGGAGATGACCAAAGGCAAAGTAGTTTGGAAGAGGCTTTAGAAGGATGGTAGTTAGGTGGAGGGGTTTAGAGAGAGCATCTTATAGTGTGGGGCCGAAACAGCAGACAACTTTACAGCCAAAGGTGAATTGAACAGAAGGAGGGATGCAAAGGAGGTCAGAGGTGGACAAGTGGAAGGCCTGTGTAAAAACCCACGGCTGAAAGAGGTTGTAGATGTAGGGAAGGGCCATCAAGAGATTTGTACATGAGGACAACGATTTTGGAATCAATGGTAAGGCGATATGGAGTCAATGAAAATTGGTGAGTACAGGGATATTAGGGAATGGGGCTTAAGCGCCAATTTTAACTTGGGATGAGCCATGAGCATGGGGCTGACGGGGCAAGCATTAAGCTCGCCCAATCGTGAGGCCAGGTCCATTTTAACTCCCGGGCCTCATTTACCAATACACCAGGTCCGACTCCTGCCTGAACCTGACGTCATCAGACTCTATCTTTTGAACATCAATGCCACCCGTTGCCTGCCTGAGGTGAAGGCCTCACATGCTACACCGCAAGTGCCTGTTAAAAGTGCGGGAAATGGATGCATCGTGGCTCCAGTTAGTGCCATACAACTGATCCTTTAACTCCCTGCACACCCATTTCTTGTCAGGCACAGAGGGTTGAAATCGGGGTTTTAGTGTGGGATAGCATGTGGGTGATGGAGTTTTTGGATGAGCTGTAATGTGTGAAGGGCAGAACTTGGGAAGCATTGGAGTAATTGGGCCTGGAAGCGACAAAGGCATGAATGAGGGCACCAGTGGCAGCTGGGGTGAGGTCAAAGGGTGATGTTGCAGAGGTGGAAATAAGTAGTCTTGGTAGGGGCTAATAAGAAGAGGAGTAGGCCATTCAGCCCCTCGAGCCTGTTCTGCCATTCAGTCAGATCATGGCTGACCTGTACTTCAACTCCATTTACCCGCCTTTGTTCCATATCTCTTGATACCCTTAGGATGTGGGGTTCGATGCTTAACTCTGGGTCAAATGGGACACAGAAGTTGTGCCAACGAAGTGCAAGGAAAAGAGATGGAATTTGGGGCTAGGATGTGGAGTTTTAGTTAGTTAGAGTCTTCTGTACCTATTGACACAGGAGGCAACTCATTTCTTCCACTTGCTCCAGAGCAAGATACTTGACTCCATCAGAGTATCATCTTGCCTTACATCCAGCAGATCGTGGTTCTCCACAGTTTATATTTGCCAGTCTGTAACTGACTCGTTTCTGGGTTTCTTCCGCAACAAAAGTCATTTTTACATGCCTCTCCACGAGCTGCATTGCCTTTGTCCTCATAGCATGTGAAGGGTTTAAATATAGGCATGTCCCTTCCATCGGCCGGCCTGTGGCGGGCATTGTGTGTCAATTTCATCTGCAAGAAGATAGAGTAAATAAGGAGAAGGCTAACTGTTGAGGAGTGTGTGCCAGGTGGCATGGGAGAGTTGAGTAAGAGGCTAGTAAAGTGGAGGAAGGGATTTTAGAATTGGGCATGTAAGTAATTGCTATTAAGGGAGTTGGGTAGCCATATTGCAAGGTCCCAAGTTCGAGTCCCTTTTGCCAGAGTTCACTGTGAAGTATAAGTTGTGCAAGTGTTGCTTTAAGAGGGTGAAGAGTGTGCTGATGCCCAGGATAGGCAAGGAAGAAAAGGGAAGTGTGTTACCATACTTGCGTTGGTGAGGTCATTGAACCTTTTTTACACTGTTTTATAGTGCTGGGGGCAAGAGTGTTGGCACTCGGTGCTACCTCCCTCCAGGTGGCAAGCGTGATATTTTTGGCATGCTTGCTGTCATGCACATTCAGGATACTGTGCCTCCTGCCATCAATCTCCTCCAAGAGGGCTTGGAGGTCTGAATCAGTGAAGTCCTGTGTTCTTCCTTCCCTGCTTGGTGCCAGGCCCTGTTGCTTTGTCTGGCAGCTCAGTGCAGGTGGTCCTGCAGTAGACACTGTTGAAAAGTACGATGAAAAGATTGATGAGACATGCAGTGAAGTTATCTGAGAGTCAAGTGAGTGAATCAAGCATTGCTCCTTCCTTACCTGGTTCTTCCCCAGTCTGATGCTGAAGTGTGAAGCCACAACTGTCTTACAGGACTGCACTCCAGTTTCCATGCAGTCCAGCAAATTACACCCATTTTACACAAGATTTACACCAATCACTACTGCACTGAGTATGCAAATGAGCTGACCCAGGAAACCCTCATGTAAATACCTCTTTTGACCGCCGCAAATTTTTTTTTAATGGTGTAAAAGTGACGCAACTCACTGCATAGAAATTCACATTTTGTTTATTATCCCTTAAATAACGGAGTGGAATTTCCACCGGGGAGGGGTTCCCCAATCTTCCACCATGACTTTGACTTTTCAGCAGGAGACCGCGAAAACCGCTGTGGAAAATACTGGCATGTCTGGGTTTCCATTTGGACTTGTTAGTATTCCCGGTGCTGAAAGCCAGATGTTTCGATTTAGCTGGAAGCCTCAGTCGGAAGAAAGCAGGGCTGAACTTAATTAGCACAATCATTGAGAAATATTCCAGTCACTACCAGTTGTTTACTTTGTATGAGGGATGCGGGGACTGGTTAGAAGCTTTTTGTGAATTAATTCTTATTAAAAGCCAAGAGAACTTTACACTTCCCCTGGTAGCGTAACCAATGGTGTAGGGCAAAGTTGGCCAAGCCTTTTGCCTTTGTAGGCCACTTTAGTATGTACCAAGGAGCTCTGCAGGTCAAATATAAAGAGAGGTTTTCTGCTTGGAGCTCTTATTGGGAAATTAATTAGCGTCCAGTGATTTTCTATCCTTGAAGTTGAATGGACAGAAAATTATGGGCACCACAGTGGCACCACATTTTGCAGTTGTCCAAAATGTGGTGCCAGTGTCAGCCTTGGCTCAGTGGTAGCACTCTCACCTCTGTCTCGAAAGGTTATGGGTCCCAGCCCCACTTCAGCCATTTAAGCACATGGTCTAGGCTGTCACCCCAGTGCAGTACTGAGGGAGTGCTGCACTGGTGGAAGTGCTCGGGGGGTGGGTGGAGGGATTGAACTTTCGGGTGGCCGACTGGCGGACTGAGTCGTCCAGCTGCCTGATTCCTGTGGCAGAAGGCCCGATCCGCTTTGAAGGCCGGGCCTCATTAATGTTTTTCTGCCATGCTGCACGCCCTGTACGCGTATCCCGCTGCAGCTTGTTGGCGCAACATCAGGCTGCCCGCAGGCTACCCAGCCGGCAGACAGAAAGGCCCGAGTTGGGGGGTGGGGTGGTGGTTGGGGGGGGTGGTGGTGGGGGTGTGGTGGGATGCAGGCGTGGAGGGGGAGATGATCATGGAGGATGGGGGGTGAGCCCAGGGTGGCAGCAGCCCATATTATTCTTGTGGAGCCTGACGAGGCACTCCTGCTCCTCCTGGCCCCACAAAACTAAATCTAACACTTACCTTTGTAGGCCTCTTCCTTTTGCCCTCCAGGTTTTCCTGAGTGGAGAGTCCATAGAGGACGGTCCACTCAGTAGGCTGCTATATTGCATCGGGGCCCTATGTTCACTAATTCATGAGGCTCCCATTTGACGATGAGCTGCAAGAAACACGGGGCCAACAGGACGTTAAGGAGGAGCAGGAAGGCGATGAAACAGCACATGAAGCTGTATAGGTGCGACTCATCCAGGGGCCCATACAGCCACCTTCCCCTATAAGATCGACTTAGTGCAGAACATTGTATATAGATGTCAGTCAAAGTATGCCAGTAGTTCACCTCGAGTTCCTTTTTACCTCCTTGCACAAACCCAAGTGCACTTTCTTTGCCTTAAAAAGAAATTGTGCACTGACTCCAACTTCTAGAGTATTCAGCATTTAGTTTTCCTTATATACAAGGGCAACATTTCCTATCGAGTGAAGAATGGTCTTTAGCTGCTGTGCCTGCCATGATGTGTTGCTCCATTTCCCCCCTTGTGCATTGGACTCCCTCCTTCCCTACTGCTAATTGAGAGAAGGAAGAGGAGAGGTGTGACCATCAGGTCCCTGTAGACCTGCATGTGCTTCTGTTGGCTGCTGTGTACCATCTCCGACTGGCGCCAACTTGTTTACTTTTGCCACTCTCATTATGTCCCCAGCGGCAGGTGTGACCAAGGAACTGGTGGTCCAGCTGTTCCTCTGCTTCTTTATGCATGCTGCTGGAGAGTGGGTCCTGACAGCAGCTACCGATCTCCAAGCAGAGACCACAACACCTCTGCCAGATCTCTGAACCCCTCTCTTTCAATAATACCCAGCTTATTTCCAAGGGTATGTTGGCCAGTACCTTGGTAAGACCCCTAAGCATGTCCCCAAAGCTGCCTTCTGAAGTTGGGGAGGAGAGGAGCAAAAGACTTGCCATCCTTCCCACTCATTCCTGGCTGGAATCTGGGCTGTTCTCCAGACTGGGTGGCATCCCAGCTGATCCGAGTTCCACCCCAAATTGCGCCCTTCGCTCTGGGCAATCAAACCGACTTCTTCCCTCCAACCCTACTGGAAGTTTGGGGTCTATATCTTTAGATGACCATTGGCAGTACCTTGTATAATGCCCTCAAGTATTCTCCCCACTTTTTCTTGTTGGGGTTACTCAGTCTGTAATTATCTGGTTTGTCCCTTACTTCTTTTTAGGAAGTTGGAATCACACTTGCTGTTTTTTGCATTAGTTCTCAGATATTACTTCAGTACCTAAAAATATCAACCCAAGCATCACTAATTTCTTCCTTGGGAGCTCAAAGATGTAATCCACCTGGCCCAGGATGTTTGTAGAAATGTAATCCTTCAAGCTTTTGTATAACACATGTCTTTTTTATCATAGCTGGGATTTGTCCTGCTTTGTGAAAAATCCACTTTAAACATCTTCTTGGCCAACAGTGCTGGTTCTTATGTTTTCCTTAATGGACCTTCCAATTCTTTGACCCTCCTACTGTTTATATAGCTGAAAATGTCTTGGGTCCCTCTTTCTAGAACATACTTTTGTCCATGTGTTTCATTCATTTTCTAATAGTTATGTTTATCTATCTTCAACTGGCTTTTGTCCAAATCTCAACCCTCCTTACCGCTTAAAGTAAATTCACTGGTCTGGCACTTCCAACAGGGAGCCGTGCTCAAACAAAATGTGTTTTGGAGAGAAGCTATAACACTATGGCACTGATTCCCTGATCCATGCTCCCTTTGAATGTGGCTCTCCGCTGGATGTGCTGGATTGGTTAATTTACCCTCTTGTGTCTTTATATATTCTGAAGTACTTCTGCTTTTTTGGGTTGTTTTTAACCAATTTATCTGGTCACTGCAGTTTAGGTCTTGCTACATCTTTCCTTGTTCTAGTTAGAATATGCTTCCATTTTCTATTAAAATAAAGTTAAATACACTCCATTTTTCTCCTGTTGTTCTATTTTTAAGTGAGGCTTCCCAATTAATTTGTCCTCAAGACTTTTTGCATAGCTCCAAAATGTGCTCTTCTGAAGTCTAGCAGCAAAATATCTTGGGCTAATTCTGCAATCGCAAGCTCCCAGTGGGGAACTGCACTCACAGCGAGGGCAGTGTTGTATCCATATTTCTGAATTGTCCCCTCTTCCAGCATGATCCCCTGCTGGGAGTGAGGGATTTTGCAATTAACTATTATTCCTTTCACCGTTATTCCTTTCACAGCAATATAGATCTAGTATTGTGTAATGCGACAGGGTTGATTACTAATCTTATAGTTAAGGATCCTCTGGGGGTGAGTGATCTTAATATGATAGAATTTCATATTGAGTTTGAGAGTGTTTTGGTTCATAGAGTCATAGAATGGTTATAGCACAGAAAGAGGCCATTCGGCCCATCGAGCCAGTGCTGGCTCTTTGTAAGATCAATCCAGTTAGTCCCATTCCCCTGAAAGTTAAGGCCAAAACAAGGGCCTTAAATTTAAACAAAGCCGATTATGTAGGTATGAGGGACAAGTTGGCTAAGGTAGATTGGGGAAATTAGATTAAAAGATATGATGGTAATTAAGCAATGGTGAACATTTAAAGAAATAATTCATAATTCTCAACAAATATACAGTCCCTTGAGGAGTAAAAGCTCCACTGGATCCAGCCATGGCTAACTAGAGAAATTAAGGATAATATTAGATTAAAAGAAGATGCCTACAATGTTGCCAAAAAGAGTAGTAAGCATTAGGATTGGGAAGGTTTTAGAAATTAGTAAAAGATAACTAAGAAATTGATAAAGAGGGAGAAAATTGAATGAGAGTAAATTAGCAAGAAGCATAAAAACAGATTATAAGAGCTTCTACAAGTATGTAAAAAGGAAGAGAGTGACAAAAGTAAACATGGATCCCATAGAGGCAGAGACAGGAGAAATTATAATGGGCAATAAGGAAATGGCAGAGACACAAAAAACATACCGGGGAACCAAGGTTCTAATGAGAGTGAGGAACTTAAAGTAATTAAGATTAGTAAAGAAAAAGTACTGGAGCAATTAATGGGACTAAAAGCCGACAAATCATAGAATCATAGAAAGGTTACAGCACAGAAGGAGGCCATTCAGCCCATCCCTGGAATCATTCTAGTAAATCTCTTCTGCACCCTCTCTAGGGCCAGCACATCTTTCCTAAAGTGCGGTGCCCAGAGCTGGGCACAATACTCCAGTTGTGGCCGAATCAGTGTTTTATAAAGGTTCATCATGACTTCCTTACTTTTGTACTCCATGCCTCTATTTATAAAGCCCAGGATCCTGTATGCTTTTTTAACCCCTTTCTCAACCTGCTCTGCCACCTTCAACTATTTGTGTACATATACCCCCAGGTCTCTCTGTTCCTTTACCCCTTTCAGAATTGTGCCCTTTAATTTATATTGCCTCTCCTCATTTTTCGTACTGAAATGCATCACCTCACATTTTTCTGCATTAAATTTCATCTGCCACATGTCCGCCCATGCCACCAGCCTGAATATATCCTCTTGAAGTCTATCACTATCCTCCTCACTTTTCACTACCCTTCCAAGTATTGTGTCATCTGCAAATTTTGAAATTGTGCCCTGTGCACCCAAGTCCAAGTCATTAATATATTTCAAGAAAAGCAGTGGTCCTAGTACCGGCCCCTGGGGAACACCACTGTACACCTCCCTCCAGTCTGAAAAACAACCGTTCACCACTACTCTCTGTTTCCTGTCACTTAGCCAATTCTGTATCCATGTTGCTACTGCCCCCTTTATTCCATGGGCCGCAATCTTAATGACAAGCATCTCATGCGGCACTTTATCAAATGCCTTTTGGAAGTCCATATATACCACATCAACTGCATTGCCCTTATCTACCCTCTCTATTACCTCATTAAAAAACTCTGTCAGGTTAGTTAAACATGATTTGCCTTTAACAAAGCCCTGCTGGCTTTCCCTAATCAATCCACCCTCGTCCAAATGACTGTTAATTCTGTCCCGGATTATCTTTTCTAAAAGTTTCCCCACCACCGAGGTTAAACTGGCTGGCCTATAGTTGCTGGGTTTATCCTTACACCCTTTTTGAACAAGGGTGTAACATTTGTAATTCTCCAGTCCTCTGGCACCACCCCCGTATCTAAAGATATTTGGAAGATTACGGGCAGTACCTCCGCAATTTCCACCCTTACTTCTCTCAGCAACCTAGGGTGCATCCCATCCAGACCGGGCGACTTATCCCCTAGACCGATGGCCTGCATCCTAGGGTTTTAAAAGAGGTGGCTGCAGAGATAGTGGATGCATTGGTTTTGATCTTCCAGAATTCCCTAGATTCTAGAACGGTCCCCGTGAATTGGAAGGTAGCAAATGTAACACCGCTATTCAAGAAAGGAGAGAGAAAGAAAACAGGGAACTATAGGCCAGTTAGCCTCACATCAGTAGCAGGGAAAATGCTAGAATCTATTATTAAGGACATAGTAACAGGACACTTAGAAAATCATAACATGATTAGACAGATTCAACATGGTTTTATGAAAGGAAATCATGTTTGACAAATCTATTAGAACTTTTTGAGGGTGTAACTAGCAGAGTAGATAAGGGGGAACCAGTGGAGGTAGTATGTTTGAATTTTCAAAAGGCATTTGATAAGGTGCCACACAAGAGATTGTTACACAATAATTGGGCTCATGGGATTGGGGTAATTTATTAGCATGGATTGGGGATTGGTTAACGGACAGAAAATAGAGAGCAGGAATAAACAGGGCATTTTCAGGTTGGCAGGTTGTAACTAGTGGGGTGCCGCAAGAATCAGTGCTTGGGCTTCAGCTGTTTAAAATATATATCAATGACTTAGATGAGGGGACCGAGTGTAATGTATCAAATATTGCTGACGATACAAAGCTAGGTGGGAAAGTAAGCTGTGAGGAGGACTCAAAGAGGCTGCAAAGGGATATGGACAGGTTAAGTGAGTGGGCAAGAAGGTGGAAGGTGGAGCATAATGTGGGGAAATGTGAGGTTATTCACTTTGGAAGGAAGAATAGAAAAACAGAATATTTTTTAAATGGTGAGAAGCTATTAAATGTTGGTGTTCAGACAGACTTGGGTGTCCTCGAACAAGAAACACAAAAAGTTACTATGCAGGCACAGCAGGCAATTAGGAAAGCAAATGGCACGTTGGCCTTTATTGCAAGGGGGTTGGAGTACAAGAGTAAGGAAGTCTTCCTACAGTTTTATAGGGCTTTAGCGAGATCTCACCCGGAGTACTGCTTACAGTTTTGGTCACCTTATCTAAGGAAGGATATACTTGCCTTGGAAGCGGTGCATCGAAGGCTCACTAGATTAATTCCTGGGATGAGAGGGTTGTCCTATGAAGAGAGATTGAGTAGAATGGGCCTATACTCTCTGGAGTTTAGAAGAATGAGAGGTGATCTCATTGAAACATATAAGATTCTTAGAGGGCTTGACAGGGTAGATGCTGAGAGGCTGTTACCCTTTGCTGGAGAGTATAGAACTAGGGGCCATAGTCTCAAGATAAAGGGGCGGCCATTTAGGATCGAGATGAGGAAAAATCTTTTCACTCAGAGGGTTTGTGAATCTTTGGAATTTCTACCCCAGGAGGCTGTGGATGCTCAGTCGATGCATATATTCAAGACTGAGATCGATAGATTTTTGGACACTAAGGGAATCAAGGGATATAGGGATAGGACGGTAAAGTGAAGTTGAAGTAGAAGATCAGCCATGATCTTATTGAATGGCGGAGCAGGCTCAAGAGGCCGTATGGTCTATTCCTGCTCCTAGTTCTTATGTTCTTAGATCCCTGGTGCCCACCCAACTTCCAAGCTACTAACTAGCTCAGGTGAATCGCTAAATACTAAATCAAGCTTCTGTTCAACTAGTTACTTAACCTACTGAGTCAAGAAGCAGTCCACTTTTGTCTCAAAAAAAAATTCTCTATCCACCTGTTCATTTATATTGACGAAGGTGTGAGTCTTGGCTCAGTAGTAGCATTCTTGCCTCTGAGTCAGAAAGTTGTGAGTTCAAGTCTCACTCCAGAGACTTGAGTACAAAATCTAGGCTGACACTCCAGTGCAGTACTGAGGGAATGCTGCACTCTCAGGTGGATGTAAAAGATCCCACGGCACTCTTTTGAAGAAGAGCAGGGGAGTTCTACTAGTATCATAGTCAATATTTATCTTTCACTCTCTTTCTTTCCCTCTCACACTAACACACCCAAATGGGTCTCAATCATACAAAATAAAATCAGGTGTTATGGAAGGGCATTTACAAAAAAGGGAGTTCAATTTAACTCCTGAATAATGCTTGATCTAAACGTAAATATGGAAGTAAAAAACAAGAAAGAACTTGTATTTATATAGTGCATTTCACAACCTCAGGAAGTCCCAAGCCAATGAAATACTTCACAGCCAATGAAGTACTTGTTTTGCAGTGTAATCACTGTTGTAATGTAGGAAGTCACCTCAAGGGGGTCAGGATTTACTTAATGATTTCTTCATGGGTCAATGGGTCAACAAACACTCAAGACCTCCAGTCACAATATTTGCAAGCTGGATTGTTTAAATAAATACTATTTATATATGTTATTCTGGTACAAATAAACTGTGAATGAAGTTCCTATTTTCATAAACAATTGGTATTGACCCGGGTTTGATTCTTCTTTAACTTTTGTTTTTTATTTATTTTCTTTCCACTTTCTATAATTTACCTTCAGTGTAAATATTCTGACCCGGTGAGTTGACCGTGCAATGTCCTTTAGCAAGAGGATTGCGAGCCAACGGAAGCTGACACTCCAACCCGTCTGTGTCAGCTGCCATGAATTGTTGATTCTCGTTTGTTTACAAATATCTTTTGGCTCAGCAAATATGTTCCTCTGACTAATGAGTAATTGATAGCCAAGTTCCGCACCCATGAGGATGGCCTCAACCGGGATCTTGGGTTCATGTCACGCTACACATAACCCCACCAGCAAGGGGGGAAAAAAAGTTATCTGTTTTTAATATTCTCTCTCTCTCTCTCTCTGCCATTTGGGTCTCTTTCTCTCTGTCTGTGTAATTTGACACAATGTATATTCAGTGTACTGGGACATACTGTTCTCCGTAGCTAATCTGTCTGAATACCAACGACACCTTTTGATTGGTGTGATGGTGTCCCAGCCTAATACAAGATATGCGATTTGAGAACCTCTCATTCACTCACTCACCTGACGAAGGAGATAATCTCCGAAAGCTTGTGATTTTAAAATAAATTTGTTGGACTATAACCTGGTGTTGTAAGATTCCTTACATTTGTCCACCCCAGTCCATCCCCGGCATCTCCACATCATGAGTAATGGAGCA
Organism: Heptranchias perlo; assembly: GCF_035084215.1. Lineage (NCBI taxonomy): Eukaryota > Metazoa > Chordata > Chondrichthyes > Hexanchiformes > Hexanchidae > Heptranchias > Heptranchias perlo. The sequence goes on along the minus strand of NC_090328.1, from coordinate 99,600,262 downwards.
GCATAGATCTGTTTAGCTCAAGTTAAGATAGATCTGAAAGGAGGACCATGAGTCTCCGTAGTAGCAAATGTGAGTCAGAGAATTGGGGCTACAGGGCTATAGCAGAAGCCCTTGCAAAATACACCTATGGAGAAAGCAAGGTGAAGGGCCAGACAGCAACAAGGCTGAAAAGAATAAAACAGCTGGGAACTCCAGGACTCTTCCCGTGTCCTGGACAACCACAGATGCAGTCGTCAGCTAGAGGAGCTCGAGCTCCGGGTTTTGAAGCTTGAGCAGCAGCTGGCGTCACTGCAGTGCATCCGCGAGGCTGAGAGCTACATGGATAGTACGTTTCAGGAGGTGGACACCCTACAGCTTAAGAGTGTGCAGGCAGAGAGGGACTGGGTGACTGCCAAACAGACAAGGAGGACCAGGCAGATAGTGCAGGAGTCCCCTGAGGGCATCTCGCTCTCTAACCAGTATTCAGTTCTGAATACTGGTGGGGTAGAGGGTTCCTCTGAGGAATGCAGCCAGAGCCAAGTGCACAGCATCATGGATGGCTCAGCTGTACAAGGGAGGGAGGAGGAAGGTCAGGAGAGCAATAGTGATAGGGGATTCAATAGTTAGGGGAACAGACAGGTGTTTCTGTGGCCGCAGACGTGATTTCAGGATGGTATATTCCCTCCCTGGTGCCAGGGTCAAGGATGTCACTGAGCGGCTGCAGAACATTCTGAAGAGGGAGGGTGAACAGTCAGAGGTCGTGGACCATATCGGTACCAACGACATGGGTAGAAAGAGGGATGAGGTCCTGCAGGAAGAGTTTAGGGAGTTAGGAAAGAAATTAATAAGCAGGACCTCAAAGGTAGTAATCTCTGGATTACTCCCAGTGCCACGCGCTAGTGATTATAGAAATAGGAGGATAGAGCAGATGAACGTGTGGCTGGAGAGATGGTGCAGAAGGGAGGGATTTAGATTTCTGGGGCATTTGGACCAGTTCTGGGGGAAGTGGGACCTATACAGGCTGGAGGGGTTGCACCTCAACAGAGCTTGGAACAATGTTCTTGCGGGGAAGCTCGCTAGTTCTGTGGGGGGGGGGGGTTTAAACTATTTTGGCAGGGGGTTGGGCACCAGGATGTAGCATTGGAAAGGAGAAACAAGGGGCACAAAGGATCGGAAGAGACAAATAGCACTAGAGTAAGAAATAGTCCGGTATTAGATGGGATCAGACTAAGACAGAATAAAAAAAGGTCTAAGATAGGTTTACAGTGCATGTATGTAAATGCACGAAGCGCAGTAAACAAGGTTGGTGAGCTGCGGGCACAATTAGCCACATGGGAATATGATGTTATGGCGATAACGGAGACCTGGCTCAAAAAAGGGCAGGATTGGGTACTAAATATTCCTGGATACAAGGTGTTCAGGAAAGATAGGGAAGGGAAGAAAGGGGGTGGGGTGATGGCAGTGTTCATTAAGGAGAATATTGCAGTGCTAGAGAGAGACGATGTCCTGGAGGGGGCAAGGACAGAATCTATTTGGTTAGAGCTAAAAAACAACAGAGGTGCCATTACACTACTGGGTGTATTCTATAGGCCACTAACTAGTAGGAAGGATATAGAACCCGTGTGGGGTGTATGAGAGACGGCCAATCAGTTACCACCAGGTTTGTGCCTCCAGCAAAGTTGAATTTTACCCCCCTTCACTGTCTTGAGATTCTGAGAAGAATGAGTTAAAATGGAAGACTACCATACTGTTGAGTCTTGATTTTCAATGCAGTGGGGATGTCGGGAGAAGGAAGTGTGTGTGTGATGGAGTCTTTGGAGTGTAAGAGAAACAAAACAGGATATTTCAGAGCTGCACTGAGTATATTAATATAGATCAAAGAAGGAAAGGCAAGAATGAGTTCAATGGAGACAGAGGTTGGAGGTTAGAGCTGAGAGAGAAATTGCCATTTTGTTGACCAGCTTTTTCCAGTCTCCTAGCCAGGAGTGTGAGGGAGGGGTTGGAAGAGCCCCTCAAATATGGGAGCAGGATTCAAGTCTTGGACAAGATTTGGGCTTTGTACAGAGTTAGAGCAGTTGTGAGGAGAAGATGTGTTTGGCACAAAAGAGGAAACTGAGCTTCTTGGAGGCGGCTTTGGCGAAGTGGGAGTTCCACTTGGGGCCAAGAGAGATGACATGTACTGGGCAGATGTACAGAATGGAAGGCTTGCATCCATATAAGGGTAAATTTTAAGAATATATGGCGCCAGCACTGAGACTCGCTCACGTGTCTATCCATAGATTGAATGTCACTGGGGCCGCACATGCATTTTTCCAATGTGGAGTGCCAGTCGAGGCCTCACGCTAGCAGTGCATTTGTAAAAGTTGCCCTATAACACCTTATCACATCTGTCACAAACATCTCCAAAACGCAGTGACGGTTATTATGTAGCTGACCGTTGCACAGAAGCAAGGCCCCACAAACAGCTAGAAGATCGATGACCAGTTCATCTGGTTTTGATGATGATAGTTCAGGGAGGAGTGTTGGCCATGACACTAGGAAAATTCCTTGCATCGAATGGTGCTGTGGCACCAAACCAGCAGATGTCTCAGCTGATTGACAGTAATGCAGCACTCCATCAGTATGGCACTGGAGCATCAGTCTAGGTTGTGATCCTCAAGCTCCCACTTTCCACTTTGAACCCACGACCTTCTGACCCAAAGGTGAAAGTGCCGCCAACTGAGGCAAGCTCACACTCGAGGGTAATTGACTTTGCGCTTTTTGCTGGCAGTGCATGCTCTGTGTGATTTGCTCACCACTTAAATGAATGATTAGAAAATCGTGCTTCATCCGCGCCCACATTTCTGACATGCGATCCTGGCAGGTGTGGCTCCTCAACAGCATTACAAGGTGAGGAAAATTACCCCAACAAAGCAAAGTGTACCAGGATTGCTGACAGCCACTCGCAGCTCACTTCCCTCAATACTGGTTGTTGGTCTCATCTTGTTCTATACAGGACAAATGAGCACACCTGAGACTGCCACTAACGTGCTTCCCCTCCCCCATGATATTGTGCATACACGAGAACAGTGCTGGGTAAAATAGAATTGTCCTCCTCTTCTTGGTCCTCCCTTTCATCCTTCTCTTCTTCCTCCTCCCTTTCCTCCTGTTCTTCCTCCTTTTATTCCTCTTCTTCCTCCTTTTCCTCCTCTTCCTCTTCCTCCCCCTCTTCTCTTCCATGGCTCATGAGGCACCCCATTTATTCCACTGTTTTACATCCATCAGATCATGCCCTGAGTCATTTCCGTAACAAAATCCCTTGTTATGTGGACAGATCGTAGCCCAATTCCCAACCCCCTATCAGGAGAACCGGCTAGATATGATAAGGGAGTCACCAGTCTGCTCCCATCAGTTGCGAATACCCCACTGGATATCAACCCAGCATTCAGAGGCCGGAATTCTGGTCTCCTGCTCACCAGGCCTTCTAGAAGTTTAGGGACTCAAAAAAAATTGAGGTTTCCTTATTCCCCTATTCTTTATCAATTGTGTTCCCCCTTCCTCCTCCTGAAGGCTAAGGTAGGGTCCCAAGGGCATTGCTCATTCTACTGATTGCTTATTCTAGTGCTTATTCTCCACCCCTGCCTCAGCTCATCTGCTGCTGAAACCCTCATCCATGCCTTTGTTACCTCTAGATTTGACTATTCCAATGCTCTCCTGGCCGGCCTCCCATCTTCCACCCTCCATAAACTTGAGCTCATTCAAAACTCTGCTGCCTGTATCCTAACTCACAACAAGTCCCGTTCACCCATCACCCCTGTGCTCGCTGACCTGGAATCATAGAATGATTCCTGTCCTCAACCAATGCTCACACCTACTTTCGGCAGGGGGTTACAGGATAATGAGCAAGAGCGATGGGCAATTTTCCCTTTCCGAAGCAAAAGGTCTTGAATCTAAATTCTTTACAGCACAAAAGGAGGCCATTCGGCCCATCGAGGCCCATCAACCTACATTGGCTCCAGGTCCAGGAACACCTCGATTTTAAAATTCTCACCCTTGTTTTCAAATTCCTCTATGGCCTCACCTCTCCCTATCTCTGTGACCTCCTCCAGGCATACAACCCTCCGAGTTCACTGCACTCCTTCAATTCTGGCCCTTTGCGCATCCTTGATTTTCATCGCTCCACATTGGTGGCTGGGCTTCAGCTGCCTAGGCCCTAAGCTCTGGAATTCTCTCCCAAAACCTCTCTACCTCTCCCTCCTCCTTTTAAGATGCTCCTTAAAACCTACCTCTTTGACCAAGCTTTTGGTCACCTGTCCTAATATCTCCTTATGTGGCTCGGTGTCAAATTTTGTTTGAAAATCGCTCCTATGAAGCACCTTGGGACATTTTACTACATTAAAGGCGCTATATAAATGCAAGTTGTTGTTGTTGTTGCTGCTATTAATCATGTGTGAGACTTAACAGTGATTGCGGGTTATTTTTTCTGTGTGTTTGAGTTGGAACATCACATCCAATCCCAATCCTGTCCTCAACCAATGCTCACACCTACTACCAGCAGGGGTTTACAGGATAATGAGCAAGAGTGATGGACAATTTTGCCTTTCCCAACCAAAACGTCTTGGATCTAAATCCTTTACAGCTGCCCAGTTAGATCACCTAACACAGCACATACTGGGCATCAAATCTGAAACCTTACCTGCCTCACCTACTCACTGGAGAAACTCAGGAGCTCAGGACAGATCTCTGATTCTCTTCCTGAGTAGGGCTACTTACTTGAAGTCACTGTGAATTGACCAGTTTGCACAGACAAACTTGCTGTCTACTTTTTATTCTAAAAATGAATTCTCTGAATAAACCCACGTAATCATATGGAATGTTTTGTTCCCTAAGCAGTTATTAAGACAGGAAATGTAAAATTGTCTCGATCCAGTAATTAAAATTTGTCCCCAAAAAAAGTGTTTCCACAGCTTGTGATTGCAGTCCTATCTATGCAAATACAGTCAGCATATCTCCAGCAAAGGCTTCTCTTCGCACCCCTCCCCCGCACTGTCACCTGAGGAGGCCCAAAGTCCTATTCTTGATGCACACCTCTTCCCTATCCACATACTGCCCCTGGGCAACATCATCCACAGGCATGAGATCAGCTGAGGAATCCTGGTTTAACCTCTCCACCACTTTCTCAGCCCCATGACCATCTCTGTGCTGTCAGATTACCTGCCCAATGTCAAGTCATGGAAGAATCACAGTTTCCTCCAACTTAACATCAGGAAGATCAAAGCCATTGTTTTCAGTCCCTGTTGTAAACTTTGCTCCCTTGCACCCTCCCTGGTGACCTCATCTTAAATCTGATTGTGTGCAGCCTTGCACAGGAGAATAGACAGGATGAATGCGTGGCTGCAGGGATGGTTAGGAGGGAGGGATTTAGATTCCTGGGACATTGGGACCGGTTCTGGGGAAGGTGGGACCTGTAAAGGCGGGGCGGGTTACACCCGAGCAGGACTGGGACCAATGTCCTCGCGGGGTTTTTTCTGCTAGTGCCGTTGGGGAGGGTTTAAACTAGAGTGGCAGGGGGATGGGAACCTTAGCAGGGAGTCAGAAGGGAGTAAAGTTGAGAGCAGCAAGAGAGCGGAAGACCCAGGGGAAATTTACAATACAAATAGTACAAACAGTTGTTCAAGAACAAGTGAAAGGGAAAAGCGTAGAGCAGCGGAAAGAAAGTGTACTTTAGACACTACAGATAAAGTGAAAACTAGAAGGCGTAAGGCGATTAACCCAGCATCAAAGCTGAAGGTCAGGCTAGGGTGTGTGGCCCAATTAAGAGTTCTATATACAAATGCAAGGAGTATAAGGAATAAATTAAATGAACTACAGGTTCAAATTCAAATTGGAGGGTATGACATGATAGCTATTATTGAGACATGGCTGCAGGATGGTCAGGATTGGGAACTAAATATACCGGGTTATAAGGTCTACAGGAGAGATAGGGAAAATGGAAGAGGGGGAGGAGTAGCCTTAGTGATTAGAGATGAAATCACTTCAATGATAAAGGAGGATATAACGAGAGGTAAGCAGCCAACAGAGACCTTATGGGTTGAATTGAGAAATAGGAAAGGATCTAAGATTATAATGGGAGTTGTGTATAGGACCCCTGGCAGCAGCTCTGAAGTGCCAGATTGTATAAATGCAGAGATTAGACAAGCGTGTAAGAAAGGCATAGTGGTCTTAATGGGGGACTTTAACTTTCACATAGATTGGGGAAAGCAGACTAGCAACTGTCAGAAAGGTAGTGAATTTCTTGAGTGTGTCCGGGATAGTTTTCTGCAGCAGTATGTCCTAGAGGCAACAAGGGGGCAAGCCATACTAGATTTAGTAATGAGTAATGAACCAGATTTAGTTAACAGCTTAACTGTGCGTGAACATCTATCTAATAGCGATCATAACATGATCGAGTTCAATGTAGTGTTTGAAAGGGAAAAAAGTGAATCAGCTGCTAAGATTCTAGACTTGGGTAAGGCCGACTTCAATGGGATGAGACAGAGACTGTCCACAGTAAACTACTGATGATCAGTGGGAAATGTTTAAAGAAACATTTAACAAGATACAGAACCGGTTTATACCCCTGAGGGGCAAGAACTCTACTTGCCAAAAAAAAACAGCCATGGACAACTAAAGAGGTAAGGGACAGTATAAGACATAAGGAAAGGGCATACAAAAAGGCAAAAAATGGCACAGATCCTGGCGAATGGGAAAGATACAAAGATTAACAAAGGGTCACAAAACAGATAGTAAGAGCTACAAAAAGAGAGTATGAAAAGAAACTTGCAAGGGATATCAAAACCAATACGAAGAACTTTTATAGTTATATTAGGAAACAGTGGGTGGTCAGGAGCAGTGTTGGCCCCTTAAAAACTGAAAGTGGGGATATTGTCATTGACAATGGGGAAATGGCGGAAACGTTGAATAATTACTTTGCGTCAGTATTTACAGTAGAAAAAGAGGATAGCATGCCGGAAATCCCAAGAAAACTAATATTGAATCAGGGACAGGGACTCGATAAAATTAACATAAGTAAAGCAACAGTAATGAAGAAAATAATAGCACTAAAGAGTGACAAATCCCCAGGACCAGATGGTTTCCATCCCAGGGTTTTAAAGGAAGAAGGTGAGCAGATTGCAGATGCCCTAACTATAATCTTTCAAAGTTCTCCAGATTCAGCAACTGTCCCTCTAGATTGGAAAATTGCACATGTCACTCCGCTTTTTAAGAAAGGAGAGAGAGGGAAACTGGGCAATTATAGACCAGTTAGCCTAACATCTGTTGTGGGGAAAATGCTGGAGTCTATAATTAAGGACAGGGTGACTGAACACATTGAGAATTTTCAGTTAATCAGGGAGAGCCAGCATGGATTTGTGAAAGGTCGGTCGTGCCTGACAAACCTGATTGAATTTTTTGAAGAGGTGACTAAAGTAGTGAACAGGGGAATGTCAATGGATGTTATTTATATGGACGTCCAGAAGGCATTTGATAAGGTCCCACATAAGAGACTGTTAGCTAAGATAGAAGCCCATGGAATCGAGGGAAAAGTACAGACTTGGTTAGGAAATTGGCTGAGCGAAAGGCGACAGAGAGTAGGGATAATGGGTAAGTATTCACATTGGCAGGATGTAACTAGTGGAGTCCCGCAGGGATCTGTCTTGGGGCCTCAATTATTCACAATATTTATTAACGACTTAGATGAAGGCATAGAAAGTCTCATATCTAAGTTTGCCGATGACACAAAGATTGGTGGCATTGTAAGCATTGTAGATGAAAACATAAAATTACAAAGGGATATTGATAGATTAGGTGAATGATCAAAACTGTGGCAGATGGAATTCAATGTGGACAAATGTGAGGTCATCCACTTTGGATCAAAAAAGGATAGAACAGGGTACTTTCTAAATGGTAAAAAGTTAAAAACAGTGGATGTCCAAAGGGACTTAGGGTTCAGGTACATAGGTCATTGAAGTGTCATGAACAGGTGCAGAAAATAATCAATAAGGCTAATGGAATGCTGGCCTTTATATCTAGAGGACTAGAGTACAAGGGGGCAGAAGTTATGCTGCAGCTATACAAAACCCTGGTGAGACCGCACCTGGAGTACTGTGAGCAGTTCTGGGCACCGCACCTTCGGAAGGACATATTGGCGTAGGAGGGAGTGCAGCGTAGGTTGACTAGAATGATACCCGGACTTCAAGGATTAAGTTACGAGGAGAGATTACACAAATTGGGGTTGTATTCTCTTGAGTTTAGAAGGTTAAGGGGTGATCTGATTGAAGTTTATAAGATAGTAAGGGAAACAGATAGGGTGGATAGAGAGAAACTATTTCCGCTGGTTGGGGATTCTAGAAGTAGGGGGCACAGTCTAAAAATTAGAGCCAGACCTTTTAGGAGCGAGATTAGAAAACATTTCTACACACAAAGGGTGGTAGAAGTTTGGAACTCTCTTCCGCAAACGGCAATTGTTACTAGCTCAATTGCTAAATTTAAATGTGAGATAGATAGCTTTTTGGCAACCAAAGGTATTAAGGATATGGGCCAAAGACAGGTATATGGAGCTAGATCACAGATCAGCCATGATCTTATCAAATGGCGGAGCAGGCACGAGGGGCTGAATGGCCTACTCCTGTTCCTATATTCCTATGTTTCCTATGTTCCTTGCCATCCAGTTTAATTCTCACCTGAGCTTCAAAACAAAACATTCTATTCTTCACTAAGATCACCTATTTTCACCTGTGCAACATTGCCCACCTGTGTCCTACCTCAACACTTAGAATTGTAGAATCTTACAGCACAGAAGGAGGCCACTCGGCCCATCGTGCCTGTGCTGGCTCTTTAAGAGAACTATCCAATTAGTCCCACTCCCCTGCTTTTCCCCATAGCCCTGCAATTTTCTACCCTTCAAGTATGTATCCAATTCCCTTTTGAAAGTTACTATTGAATCTGCTTCCACCACCCTTTCAGGCAGTGCATTCCAGGTCATAACAACTCGCTGCATAAAAAAAACTTCACATCTCACCTCTGAATCTTTTGCCAATTACCTTAAATCTGTGTCCTCTGGTTACCCACTCTTCTGCAAGTGGAAACAGTTTCTCCTTATTTACTCTATCAAAAGCCTTCAAGATTTCAAACACCTCTATTAAATCTCCCCTTCACCTTCTCTGCTCTCAGTGGACCAATCCCAGCTTCTTTTTTTTTTATTCGTTCATGGGATGTGGGCGTCGCTGGCAAGGCCAGCATTTATTGCCCATCCCTAGCAAGATTTTTACAACTGAGTGGCTTGCTGGGCCATTTCAGAGGGCAAATTGAGAATCAACCACATTGCTGTGGGTCTGGAGTCACACATAGACCAGACCAGGTAAGGACGGCAGGTTTCCTTCCCTAAAGGACATTAGTGAACCAGATGGGTTTTTACGACAATCCGGTAGTTTCATGGCTATCATTACTGATACTAGTATTTTAATTCCAGATTTTTTTTTTATTTAATTAATTGAATTTAAATTCACCAGCCGCCATGGCAGGATTTGAACTTGTGACTCTGCGATTTTAGTCCAGGCCTCTGGATTACTAGCCCAGTAACATAACCACTACACTACCGTAGTCTCTCGATGCAGTCTCTCCACATAACTGAAGTCCCTCATCCCTGACACCATTCTAGTAAATCTTCTCTGCACCCTCTCCAAGGCCTTGACATCCTTCCTAGAGTGTGGTGCCCAGAATTGGCCACAATACTCCAGCTGAAGCCTAACCAGTGATATATAATGGTTTAGCATAATTTCCTTACTTTTGTATTCTATGCCTCTATTTAGAAAGCCATATGCTTTTTTAACAGCCTTATCAACTTGTCCTGTCTCTCTGTTCCTGCAGCCCCTTTAAAATTGTACCATTTAGTTTATATTGTCTCTCCTCATTCTTCCTTCAAAAATGCAACACTGCACACTTCTCTGCATTAAATTTCATCTGCCATGTGTCTGCCCATTTCACCAGTCTGTCTATGTCTCCTGAAGTCTGCTGCTATCCCCCTCACTGTTTACTACTTTTCCCAGCAAACTTTGAAATTATGCCCGCTAAAACCCTTTCCCATCGTTTTGTTACCTCTGGACTTGATTACTCCAATGCCTTCTTTTCTGGCCTCTCATCCTTCAGCTTGTCTAAAACACAGCTGCCTTTATCCTGTCCTGCATTAAGTCCCACTCATCCATCATCCCCGTCCTCACTGACCTATACTGGCTCCCTGTCTCAAAGCATATTAAGTTCAAACTCCTTGTCATCATCTTCAAATCCTTCCATGGTCTCACTTCTACCCTTTCTCTGCAACCTCCTCTGGTCTTTATACCCCCCACACTCTTTGTTTCTCTGACTCAAGCCTATTGTACCTCCCTTCACCTCACCATTAGCACCACATTCTTCAGCTGCTTTGGTCCCCGTCTTTGGAACTCCCTCCCTAAACCCCTTTGCCCCACCACTTCTTTATACTCCTTTAAAAGCTTTCTACAAACCCACTCAGCTGTTGGTTTCCAGTCCTAATCGTTCCTCTACATGGTTTGGCATGTGTTACCACTTTTTTTTAATGTTATAGGCGCAATATAAACGCAAGTTGTTGCTGTTGTCGCTTCAGTTTCCAGTTGTCAAAAAATCCTGGAGGCAAGTCACTAGGCAGCTTGGTCTTAGATAGATTTCTAGAATTATGATGAAAGAAAGGCTTACATTCATACAGCTTCTTGTGGTGGATCTCAGAAGCACCTTCGAAGAGCTTCACATCTGACACTACACTTTTTGAAATGCATCTACTATTCTTAATCTGTCTAATTCAGACAGATTGGGGCCGATTTTCGGGTGACGGAGCAGGTGCGTTGGGGATGGGGGGGCTCCGAAAATCGCTAAAATCCGGAGCGGGTTCGGAGCTCGGCTCCAACCCGCTGACTTCTAGGTTCCCCAGTGACGCGTCCGGGTGCGCCCGCGCCTCCCGAATGCAGGAGTCCCACCGCCAATTAAAGCCGGCGATATGATAATTTGCATAGTTTCTCCGATAGTTGAGGTACTTGAACTACTTGATTGACCAGACAGGTGGGGAGAAAACCTCATTTATTGCAGCAGGGCACTCTGTCACTTCAGACAAAGTTTTGACTGCATCACTAAATCTAAGAGTAGTCTTTCCCCTGTGCTGCTCCATTGTGCTGTTGGGGTTTTGCTCCAGGAGCAGCCATTGGAGGACTGCCCCTTTAAATGGAGCTCCTCCAGCTCTGATGTGGATGCGCAGTCCGCCCGCTGCGCAGGTTTCCAACGGCAAACTCGAAAGCCACGTTAAGTGGCTCCAATTTACCCGCGATCACATGGGGAATGGACAGATTTTATTGGGCGGGTTACCCACGCGCCCGATCGCCCCCGCTCCCCCGCTGCCATCCCGCCTCCCCGCTAATATCAGGGCCATTAAGTGTGGATTGAGTGTCAGCCGCGCCTCAGTCTCGCCTCTGAGTCAGAAGGTTGTGGATTCAAGTGCATTCCAGAGACATGAGTACATGATCCAGGCTGACTCTTCAGTGCAGTACTGAGGGAGTGCTGCACTGTTGGAGGCGCCATCTGTCAGATGAGACGTTAAATCAAAGCCCCTTCTGCCTTCTCAAGTGGACGGAAAAGATTCCATGGCACTATTCGAAGAAAAGCAGGGGAGTTCTCCCCGGTGTCCTGGCCAATATTTATCCCTCAACCAATATCACTAAAACGGATTAACTGGTCATTATCACATTGCTGATTGTGGGACCTTGCTATGTGCATATTGGCTGATGTATTTCTTACATTACAACAATGACCACTTCAAAAATACTTTAGGGCATCCTGAGGTTGTGAAAGGTGCTATATAAATGCCAGTCTTTCTTTATATCAGATTGCAATGAATTCTAGGATTTGTCAATGAATTGATCAACTTGAAACTTGAGTCCATATAAGTGGGGGTTTGTTTAACAATTTTTATCAATAATCAATAATTTCAAAAAGTCAACATTATCAACTTCACAATAATAGCTTTGTTATAATCCATTTTTTGAGTCGATTTTCCTCTGCTCTGAAACCAAGGAATGCGCATTCTCCATATGCAAAGTAGAGGTGGAGACCTGCAATGTCAGGTCTCTTCCCCCTTTGCGTTTCCTTGGAGGTCTCCGTGGGAATGAGAGAGGGGAGAGGCTGTGTGCTTGTGCCAGGATACCATGCAAATATTATGCAAATGAGGTGGAAGAGGTGGAACAATGCCTTCCGTTTCATTTTCCTGCCTGCCCATTAACAAGGTCACCTAGAAGAAGCAGGACTTAGACCTTTCACTTTGGAAAGCAGCCGGAAGACCCTGGGGTTGCTGACCATTCCCAGTGCTGTAGGTCTATCAGGGTCGGAATTTTGCCCCAGTTTCCGGGCGCAAGACACTGCCAGGATGAGCCTGCGGTATGTTGGGCCTGGGGTAACGACTGAACCCACATTGGAGGGGGAGGGGGTTCAGACCAGGCTGAGATCACTTTTGGGTAGACATCGTTTGACTTGCCTCCAGGTGGAGGGGGAAGAAAATCAGCCCCATTGAATTTTCATCGATGGCATGAAAATTCCAATGGCAATTCCCTGAAAAATTCATCAGGCAAAGAATTATTATTCCCAGTAATGGAATGAATGTAATCCACCATATGTAGAAGTTAATCATGGAAAGGTTTAACCAATTGATTTTCTCTTCTGTTTTTGAAGGTACATGGCCATTATACATCCTTTACAGCCAAGGCTGTCAGCGACCGCAACTAAAGTCATCATCGCAAGCATCTGGAGCCTGGCCATTATTCTTGCATTTCCTCAGTGCTATTACTCAGAAACCATGCAGCAGCCAGGGCGAGTTCTCTGTCGTTTGAACTGGCCAGGAGCCTTCATGTAAGTGTGAACTGACTTTACGTGAGAGTTTACTGTAAGCAAAGCAATGCCACTTATCCTTTACATAGCGACACTTGGAATAACCAAGCAATAATGAACGAGTTGAAGATGCGTGCACATCAAGGTTTTAGTGAGTCAGTGTGGCCTCTCCTTGCACTAATACAGAATGCTAAAAATTACACTGGCACATTTGGGTCCCAGATGTAGACAGCTTCCAAGTTCACCATTGATATTTGCTTTTTGTACCACTTGTGGTAGAGTGTTGGGGAATGGAACACTCCCATTTCAGGTAGCCAATGTCAACATCAAGCAGTCCCAAGTCAGATATATCACCATTCGATGCTCAGTAAAACTCCCTCTGCTGTGGCCCAATGATGCAGCACAGTCCAAGTCACACACCATCCTGACTTGGACATATATCACCGTTCCTTCATTGTTACTGGATCAAAATCCTGGAACTCCCTACCTAACAGCACTGTGGTAATACCTTCACCACATGGACTGCAGCGGTTCAAGAAGGAGGACCACTACCACCTTCTCAAGGGCAACTAGGGACAGGCAATAAATGGGATGGGCCTTGCCAGCGACACCTATTTCCTGAGAATGAATTTTTAAAAAGCCAATGTGGACACTTCCACATGCTCTTCCAGATATCTTTGAGGTTTCTGAGTGATATGACCAATTTATGGCTTTAGTTTCCTTAGTCTATCTGTTAACTATTTTGCATAACTGATTTTTTTAAAGTCTTTAACCCATTTATTCCTCCAGTTTATTTTGTTTTTTTTCCTTTCTTCATTTCGTCTTTTGGTGTATGCTGAAAACCATGCATCTAGTAATGATCTTCCAAATGATAATCAGCAACAGTCAGTCTGGAAATAAATTACTCGATAAGTATTTTATAATTATCAGGTAACCAAGAATTATATACTAACAAATATATTAAATACAACAAAAAATAAATGATTTATTTGTTACTGGGCACAGGGAGCAAACAATTCTCATTGTGGTTCAACATCAAGCGCATTCGAAATGCACTTGTTCAAACTCAATCCGATTTGTAAAATGCTAAATTTAAGTCATTGATACCAGTGGATCTCCCATGATGCTCTTATGGGTAGGCCAGGATCCGAAGTGCAGTTTGTGATGTTTCCCATAGTCCTTCACTAGTCAAAACATGACGGAGGTTAAATTTGATAACCCCCGAAACCGGGCGCGGGGGTCGTGGTGCGTGATTAATCCGCGCCTGGTAGCACGTAACATTCGTGATCCTGGTCATTTACCTGATATCTGCAAGCAACCAGGCCTGGCTGCGCTATTGAGTGGCTACTCACCAGCAGGGGGGCCCTGATATTGCGCGACTGGCTAGCATCATGTAAAGGTGGCCTGCACCTCTTAAAGGCAGCCTGCACCTCTTGCAAAATATAAGATATGAATCCGCGGAGATCAGACATCGCACACATAAAACACAGATGCAGGACCCACCCCTATGTTTACAAACTGTTGAGGTATGTTAAAATACTAAATAAAGGTTGCGCACATCCTCCAAACTGCACGCCGGACCTCACCAATCTGCCGATCTGAGTTAGTACCAGGCCTGTGAGAGTGTGTGCACCAAGGTTCTCTGCTGACACACTAGAGGCCTTGGTGCAAGAGGTGGACAGAAGGAGGGGCATCCTATATCTGCGGGGGGGGGGGGGGGAGGAGGCCCTCCAGATATATGCTTACAAGGCATTGGGAGGCAGTAGGGGACAAAATCAATGCACCACAAATGCACCACAAACATGGATGCAGTGCAGGAAGAAGTTCAATGCTTTGACACGAGTGGTCAAGGTGAGTGAGGTCAACTGTCAAGTGGCGTCTCCTACCAACTGCACACTAGCCACATCCACGACTCCACGCACTACACCCCCCATCACCCAGCTATCAACAAACTCTTTCAATCAGTACTCAACTCTTCCAATCAGATGCTTCCTCTCACTCTCACACATTATCATTGTTGCAAGCAACACACCCACAACTCACAGGTCACACACACTGGCAGCTATTCAACCATGAAAGGCTCATCACCCAAGCATCTTGCAGGACACTCACCGAAACACTTCCTGCTTTCTTGCAGGAGAAGGTGGCGCATAACAGGAGGCAGCAAGAGGCAGTAGCTCCATGGAACATGAACCTGCTATCCTCTCTCAGGATGACAGCATTCCTGTCCCACCCCTGCCACTCTGTCAGTGCCCTTGCTGTTGCTTGTCAGCTAGCCAGCCCGCTCCCTGTAGAGTATTGAAACTTTATTATAGGAACATAGGAACAGGAGTAGACCATTTAGCCTCTCGAGCCTGTTCCGCCATTCAATGAGATCATGGTTGATCTATGACATAACTCCATATACCCGCCTTAGCCCTATATCCCTTAATACCTTTAGTTAACAAAAATCTATCAGTCTCAGATTTAAAATTAACAATTGAGCAAGCATCAACGACCATTTGCGGAAGAGCGCGCCAAACTTCTACCACCCTTTACAGGTAGAAGCGTTTTGTAACTTCACTCCTGCAAGTCCTGGCTCTAATTTTTAGGCTATGTCCCCTCGTCCTAGTATTCAAGAATAGGAGACCTCCAAAAACAGGTACAAATGCATCAGCAGCCAGAAGCAAACGCCTTTACAAAGATGGCATCTGGTGCACATCACCCTAGAACAATGCGCCCACATTCGGGACGCCATTTTGGGCCCTTAGGAGGTCGCATAGCACCTACAAAATGGGTGCTACACGGCCCAATTTGTAGCCTGATGTAATCCAGCTATCCCTGTAGCACAGTAAATTTACTGAAACAAGGGGGTCGATTTTAGCACCCGCGATCAAATGCGATCCTGGCGGGGGGGGCCACGAAAATCGGCGATTCCCGGGGCGGGTCGGGAGCCCGGCTCCAACCTGCCCACTTCCGGGTTTCCCACAGACGCGCTGACATGCGCGCACAGCCCCCGCATGTGGGACTCCCGCAGGCAATTAAAGCCGGCGGGGTGCCACTTAAGGTATTTATTTTGGTATTTCAGGTCGTTTACAGACCTGATTAACGTGATATTTTAGGAGGGTTAGGATTTTACAAACAACTGGGACTGTTTCCCGTACTAGGGGAAACACTCCCAGTTGAAATGGACGTGTTGCAGCCATCAGCCTGTGGCAGCTGCAAAGGTCCACTTGACAGGTGGGGGGGAGACCCTCACTCATTGCAGGAGGCCACTCTGTCACTTTGGACAAAGTTTGGCCTCCACCACCCTCCTCCTAACAATAAAATTCACCAACTTGCACACTTACCCCGGGGTCCAGACACATGTACCTACCTTGCAGACCCCCTCAGATGTACATCTTCCGGATGGGGGCCGCCGTAGCTGCAGTCATGACCTCCTCGGAGGATGAACAGCATCACCAGCCTCGCCGGCCACGCCATCCACCTCTGACAGGTGGAGCTCCACAACACAGTGCTGTGACACATCCATCTGCACAGCAGGAGGGAGGGCAACCGCAGAGAGAGATGCGTCGCAGAGGGCACTACCCTCGCCATAGGGTCCACAGACCGAGGCTCAGCTTCCTGGACCTCTCTGAGCAGCAGTGCACACGGAGGCTCAGAGTCACTCGACATGTAATCGTGGACATCTGCAGCCTCCTTCATGCCGAGCTGCTCCCGGCTGGCCCGAGCACCATCTTCTTACCTGTCGCTGTCAAAGTCACCACTGCCCTCAACAACTTCTCCTCCGCATCCTTCCAGGGTGCCACCGGGGACATCGCCGACGTCTCTTAGTCGTCTGCACAAAAGAGCCCTGCAAATACACCTACACCCACTCTGCAGTGACACAATGGGTGGCATCAGGTGTGGGTCTTCATTGTGATCCTCAGGAAAGGGCATTATTGCACAAACCAGACAAGATTCGCAAAGACGTGACAGTAGTGGTGCCAATATAATATGTAATGTGAGTTGATCAGAGATTAAATATAAGTAAAAACCATGACAAACCCTCAAATACCCTTGTGCATCCCCTTCATGCTCACGACACGTTTGCCTTACGCTTCCTACTGCACATATGTGATGCATGCCCTGTGGCTGCAGCACAGGTAGTGGCAGGTTGAGTGAGGCTGACCGTGAAAGAGATGCATGAGAGGTGAGTATGAGATAGAGCCATGAGATTGTATGAGGATTGGGTTGAGTGGTAGTGGCGGGATGAGTAAGTGCAGGTAAGATGAGGATGAGGTTTGAGTGGGTGTGAGGGGTGATGTGATAGAGTAGTGTTGGCAGTGCAGAAGGAGATGTGGGGTGGGGTTGGTGATGTGGCAGACGGAGTGTAGGGGAATGAGTAAGTGTACTCACTTTGCAGTGCCTCCTGCACCTCCTGCAGGTGGGCGATATGTTGGTGGTGCAGGTAACCTCCTCTGCCACCTCGAGCCAGGCCTTCTTGGTGGCAGAGGCAGGACGCTTCCTCCCGTCCGCCGGGGGGCAGATCTCTGTCCACCCCCTCCTCCTCACCCCATCTTAAGAGCTGAAGTGAGGCATCATTAAACCTGGGAGCAGCCTTCCCCCTGGGCTGCTCCATGCTGTAATTTTTCCTATTTCCTGCAGCATCAGTCAGTGGAGGACTGCCCCTTTAAATAGAGCTCCTCCAGCTGACAGACCTTACTGCGCAATTGCGTGCGGGGCAGACTGATTTCACCGGGCGCGTTATCCACGCGCCCAATCGCCCCCCCACCGCGAACCCGCCGCCCTGATAATATCGAGCCCAAGATATCACTTGGCTGACACAAGGTAGATTTCTCACTGATACTGAGATATACAGGCTTCACATACAGTATTTATAGTATTACACATCTCACTGCTACTGAGAGATACAAGCCTCACAGATACAGTATTTATAATATTATACACCTCACTGATACTGAGAGATACAGGCCTCACAGATACAGTATTTATAATATTGTACACCTCACTGATACTGAGAGATACAGGCCTCACAGGTACAATGTTTATAATATTATACACCTCACTGATACTGAGAGACATAGGCCTCACAGGTACAATGTTTATAATATTATACACCTCACTGATACTGAGAGATACAGGCCTCACAGATGCAGTATTTGCAATATTACACATCTCACTGAGTTGATGGTGGGTACCAGGATTGAGTGGGCACAAGCTATGTGGGAGGAGGAGGGGTGGAACAGCTATAGGTGAAATATATTTATACAGTGATGGCTTTCAGTGTTATCTCAATCTCAATATTCACACTAACACTTTTAACCTGTGTAGAATTTTTCCTAGAAGGTTATGTTCCTTTTAATAATTGTCTGCTAGGTGCATCCAAATGTTGGTCAGTTCCATATTGGGAGTCTGTTGAAAAAGACTTCCTATTTTTTCCAGGTGTCAGTGAGGGTAAACACTCTGATCGCTCACTCTCTACAGGGAGCCCGGATAAAGGGAGCACGTGTCCATGTAGCCTATCTCCAACTAATGCTCCCTTTGACAATGACTCCCCCCAACCCTTGAATTTACCATCTCATTCTTTGGTCCCTGATGAACCAGTGTCAGGAGACTTATTCATCGGAATGGAATTTAATTGTCACAGGAGGCAATTCCATTAACCAGTTTTGATGTTGAGGAAAGTTCTGCATTGAGTATGCAATTTAAATTCATGTTGGTTTGAAAATGTCTCCATTCCCATGACTTAGCAGCACTCAAAGGAATACGAAGTCTGCCAAAAGTTTAAAATTAGTTGCTTGTGAATAATTGTTCCTGCAGAAATAATGAACTAGCTGAAGCTTGTTCTTAAATCTTGGAGAAGGGGGAGGCAGACAAACATCTTTTGTATATTTCTTTCCCTACAAATGTTCCCACCCTTCATGGATTATTTTTGAACCTTTTCTCTGTGGACCTTTGAAATCTATGCTCACATTTGATGCAGATGCATGCACTCCCTCAGTGCACAATAGAGAGAATGGGTATCTGGGCTGGAAATAGTTCCATGTGTAAGTTTAACCGTTAGGATACTGCAGGCTTTCTCATCCTAGTCCTGCCACACTGTTCCAGGATGGCCGCTGGCGGCTTTGACACCAAAGAAAGAGACAGCAAAGATTATGAATAGAGAAGCAGAAGAGAAGAGACAGTAGCAAAGTAGAACAAAAACAGAGAAACGGTGACCCAAAGACATAAGACACATCCAATCTTCTAACTCGAGATGAGCATCGTCACGGGACATTTGCTAGTTCTTAACACCTCCTCTTTTCACAATTGACCAAACAGTTCTGTTCCTGAGGAGTTTTGCCTCCCCCGTGCAGAAGTTTCAAATCATGCACTCGGGCCAGCTCTGTGTATTTTTAACTATGTGGCTCGTTTGTTCCGATGTGGTTTATTGAATTCCACTTTGTGTTCATTATATTGCCTTGGCTATTCTTTTAAGATGATTGGTACAAATACAACAATCTTAAGAACTCTGTGGAATTTGACAAGCTTTATTGACTTTCCGAGCAATTTAGGTCTGTGCCTTCTATACTTAGGAGAACAGATTTTGTACCAAATTGCTGGACCAGAATAAGCAATTTGAATTATTTGTGCCTTGGTTTGCATTCCACATCTGTTTAGCAATGTCACATCCATTAGGTCACAAGCTTGGTCTTCACCTTCTTAAGTTGGTGAATTTCAGGAACTTTGTCCAGCATCTGGTTTGAATTCTCAGTCACCACCAGCTGTCCCACGTGACTCCACGATCTGGCATTCCTGTCCGGGAATCTGTGCACTGATTCTCTGACCCGCTCTCCCTTTCAAGTGCGTTTCCGCGAGATCATACCCCGCCTGCCCCATGCTTCCACGGACCAACCATCTTCTAGCCTGGAGGCCGGCCGTGCGCCCGGTATTTTGGTGGTCTGGAGCCGGTGATTTATCCCGGGACGCTCGGTTTCTGCCTGCAGTCTATAGGCCAAATGCTGTTGCGGCCCAGCCTGCATAATGGACCGGGCCTCCAGCCGGGGACTATCGGGCAGCTGGTGGGCTCCTCGTAAACTACACTGGGGAAAATCTAACTCCATGTGCCTATATTAGCACCTTTCACATCCTCAGGACATTCTGAAAGCACTTTACAGCCAATTAAGTACTTTTGAAGTGTTGTCACAATTTGTGCACAGCAAGGTCCCCTAACCAGCAACAAGATAAATGAGCAGATAATCTATTTTAGTGGTGTCGTTGGGGGATAAATGTTGGCTAGGGCACCCCTTCACTTCACATAGTGCCATGAAATCTTTTACATCCACCTGAGAGGGTAGATTGGGTCCCAGTTTAATGTCTTAGCCCAAAGACAGCACCATCCAACAGTTCAGCACTCCCTCAGTACTGCACTAGAGTGTCAGCCTAGGTTATATGCTTATGGATCTGGAGTGGTGTTTGAACCCATGACCTTCTGACTCTGAGGCAAGAGTGCTACCACTGAGCCATGGCTGAATTAGTCCTTTGCTGCACAGCAGTTGAAAACTAGCTCTCTGAAAGCATTGAGTCTCTATAAAAAACATGGTTTCCTGAGGTCTGTATTCTTCGTAAATTCCTGAGTTCTGCTCATGAAATATTTGCACTAGCTCAATTCTTCACATTGACAAATGTGTGTTTCAGAGGACCTTGTTAAAGCATAAACTATTTAGAATCACCACATTTTCAATCAAATATTTTGAATTTGGGCTATGCGATAATATAAGTAAATCAGTTTTTATTATCAACAATGCATTTTTGTCGAAATATTACACCATGGAATTTCACTGGGATTCCTTAACACTTTCATTAAGTGTCCTACATTCTCTGGATGGTATGGGGTAGATATTATGAGTTCTGTTTTCATGCAATTTACCGCTGTAGTAAAGGGCAGTCCGGATGAATGGGGGTAATTTTACAAGTTTGTCCTCCCCATAGAAAGTCTTGTCTGTTGTGAGCATTGGAAATTTGATGGTAGTGCTCGTCCCTGGATTCACAATATACTGGGACTAGCTGGATTGTTCTTGCACGGAGCCGGCACAGACTCGATGGGCCGAATGGCCTCCTTCCGTGCTGTAACCTTTCTATGATTCTATATACTCATGGAGGTTAAGGCTCCCCAATATAGCAGCATGGATTTGTACAATTGTTCCCAAAATATCCTCTAGTCCTGTAACTGCTTGTTACATAGTCAGGTTTACATTGCCAGCCTAACTCCTTACTCATTGGTAGAAGCCCACAGGCAAGCGCAGAGACCCAGAGAACTCTGTGAAACAAACAAAAT
Source organism: Heptranchias perlo (assembly GCF_035084215.1). Classification (NCBI taxonomy): domain Eukaryota; kingdom Metazoa; phylum Chordata; class Chondrichthyes; order Hexanchiformes; family Hexanchidae; genus Heptranchias; species Heptranchias perlo. The sequence goes on along the minus strand of NC_090328.1, from coordinate 99,579,087 downwards.
TGCCTTGTAAGGGTCAGAATTTCTACCTGCCCCATGGCAAATAACAGGCCGGGGGAGGGGGTCGGATGGGGTCAGGGGTGACTCCCTAAGCTTGGAGTTCCCACCCCTGACCCACCGAAGGGTCCCGACTCCATAGTGGCAGACAGTGAGGTGAGCCGTACCGGCCTTCACAAGGACCTCCGAAAAGGAAGACATTATTTTTTAATAAATATTTCCTGGATCAACCACTTTCTTGGGGGATCGATTATCGAATTGTCAAAGTAGAAGGGCAGGGGGACTAGCTAACTCTGCTCCTTCCCCTACCCCCAACGGGCAGACAGGCGCCAAAGTTTCTTGCAGTATGGGCGGTTAGCAGCATCTGATGCTTCTAAAGTGATGCTTCCATCGGCATGCCCCATGCAGATGAGGTGACCTCCCGCTGATCCCATGAGCTCCGATGGGAGTCAGTATTAGAGGGCACCGGGGAGGGTGACTTGTGAGGTGCATAAGTGCCACATAAATAGTTAATAGATTAGTTTGTAATCACGGAATCTTACAGCACAGAAGGAGGCCATTTGGCCCATTGTACCTGTGCTGATTCTTTGAACGAGCTATCCAATTAGTCCTACCCCCCTGCTCTTTCTCCATAGCCTTGCACATTTTTCCTTTTCGAGTGTATATCCGATTCCCTTTTGAAAATTGCTGTTGAATCTACTTCCACCACTCTTTCAGGCAGTGCATTCCAGATCATAACAGCTCGCTGTGTAAAAAAATCTCTCCTCATCTCCCCTCTGGTGCTTTTAAAGGTAATAATAGTATAAAGTCACTCAGTGGGAGATTAGCTCAGTGTATATGAAGGGGGAAACGTCAGCTGCAGCTACTCCTGAGGATTGTTCAATGCAAAACTGGCTGGTGAGGCAGAAACTATAACATCATTTTCAAAGGGAATTGGATAAGTACCTGAAAAGGAAGACTATTAATGGATCAGGGGAAAGGGTAGGGCAATTGCATAAGAGTAGAGAGCTCCAGTGGATGACCCAGCACTGGCTCAGGTGCAATGGGCCAAATGGCCTCCTGTGCTGCAATTCCTTTGATTCTTTGAAAAGGGTCCCAGGAAAATGAGTGGGAGTTGGCTTTTAATGTTTAAAGAAAGAAAGACTTGCATTTACATAGTGCCTTTCATGACCTCAGGATGTCCCAAAGTGCTTTACAGCCAATGGAAGTACTTTTGAAGTGCAGTCACTGTTGTAATGTAGGAAACGCGGCAGCCAATTTGTGCACAGCAAAGTCCCACAAACAGCAATGAGATAATGACCAAAACAGTCTGCTTTTGTGATGTTGGTTGTTGAGGTATAGATATTGGCTAGGACAGTGGGGAGAACTCCCCTGCTCTTCTTTGAAATAGGCCCATGGGATCATTTATGTCCACCTAAGAGGGCAGATAGGGCCTTGGTTTAACGTCTCATACTGAAAGACAACACCTCCGACAGTGTAGCATTCCCTGGAGTGGGACTTGAACCTACAACCCTCTAGCTCAGAGGCAGGAATGCTACCACTGAGCCACTGTATGCATTTCTCTTAAGTAGACTGTAAGGGTTTAAATTGGATAACCCCCGAAACGGGCGCTGGGATTGCAGTGTGCGATTAACCCGTGCCCGTTGGTTGCGATGCAGGCAGCACGTAACATTCATGCTGCTTGATGATTTGAATGATAGCTGCGTGCAGCCAGCGATACCTGCGCTGTTGATTGGCTGCACGCACCAGCTGGGGGCCCCGATATCGGGAGTGGCTCGCGCTTTTTAAAGGCGGCCTGCACCTCTTAAAGGGGAGGTGCACTGTTGCTCTAGGAAGTCGTGTCAGAAGTGATTCTTGGGCTGTGATACCTGGAAGAATGGCTGCGCCTGCGGGAGAGTGTGCACCAAGGTTCTCTGATGATGCTCTCGAGGCCTTGGTGCAAGAGGTGGACAGAAAGAGGGGCATCCTGTATCTGCAGGGTGGCAAGAGGCCCTCTAGACTATGCTCAAGAGGCAGTAGGGGACAAGGCCAATGCCAGGAGTATCGCGCCAAGAACATGGATGCAGTGCAGGAAGAAGTTCAATGATTTAACACATGTTGTCAAGGTGAGTGAGTTCAAGCTTCAAGTGGCATATTCTACCAACTGCACCACTAGCCTCATCCACTGCTCAATGCACTACACCCCCCATCACCCACCTACCAACAATCTCTTTCAATCAGTACTCAACCCTTCAAATTTGATGCTTCATCTCACCCTCACACATACCACTGTTGCAAGCCGCACACTCACAGGTCACACACACTGGCAGCTGTTCAACCGTAACAGCCACTTCACCCAAACACCTTGCAGGACATTCACTGACACACTTCCTTCTTTCTTGCAGGAGAAGGTGATGCAAAGCAGGAGGCAGCAAGAAAGAACTGGAGGAGGACAAGCGCCCCTACACATCCTACCTCCCACGGAGGAGACATCATTGGAAGGGCTATCTCTGAGGCCATGGCCACTGGCAGTGCTGGAGGTATCGATGATGAGGGCTTCTGCATACCTAATCCTTCTCTCTTCCCACTTCTCCCTCAGCCCACAATTTTTTCTGACTCACGTGTTGTAGATAGTGTAAACATGCACTTAATTTCTCCTTTCCCTTCACCACAACTCAACCCGTGTCCCTTTGTCATTTCCGAAACCCAAGAACTGGAACCTGCCCGGTCAGAGGAGGCAGAGGAAAACAATAGAGATGATTAAGACACACCGTCACTCGATCGTATACTCACGGCAAGCAGCTCAGAGACTGACATTGCGTGTAGTTTAGAGGCTAGGATAGAGGAGGAATCTGCATGTGGTGAGATACCGGGCACAAGTGCATAGGAACCAGGATGGGGGGAAAGGATACCGCAGGTGCCAGCTTGCTGGGGGCGAGGTCGCACACAATTTCTGCTGCTGGGGAATCAGATGATGACTTCAATGGGCCCAGCTACAGAAGAAGGCTGATGGACATACACAACCAATTGCTTGGTGCACTGGAAAGCCTGCCAGAAGGCCTGCGCACAATGCCAAGGAGCACGGATGAGTCCAGCTCTAACTTGGCACAGGGCTTTGCGCAGAGCTTGGAGCCCATCCTTTCCCACATGGAACAGGTGGTCACTTCATCAGCGCACCTGTGGAACCCACCATAATGCAGCGTCTGATGACTGATGTCACAGCTTCCATTGCAGCACAAACATCTGCCAGCTTTGGAAGCTCAGACTGCTGCTTTCCTGGCTCTGGGTTCCACTGTTGAAAGGGGCTTCCTGGGCATCACAGCAGTCCAGCAATCTGTTCTCCAATGGTTTACCAGGATTGCTGAGGCACTGCCCCAGGAGAGTGGCAGCGGCGCCATGGAAGACGAACCTGATGTCTTCTCTCAGGATGATAGCATTCCTGCTCCCATCCCTGCCACTCCATCAGTGTCCTTGCAGTTGTCTGTCAGCCAGCCAGGCCAGACTGCTGCAGCCCAGGCCGAAATGGTACAGTTTGAAGCCGGGTCGTCCTCCATGGCCAACTGCACTCTCCTCAATTGAAGGTCAGCAGCCTTCCACCACCCATGCTCCAGCCACTGGGGATGCACCTCGTAGGAGCACTAGGAAAGGTAAAGGCACACAAATGACAAGCACTGAGGGAATGCACCAGGGTGAATAGTATCAGTTTGTTTGAATCATTTCATGTGTTAATTTAAAAATGTGGATTTGAATTTGCATTTGGTGGTGGTTTTTATTTCTGCGATGAGCTGAGGGAGGAAGCAATGTGTAATCATAAGAAGGACGATTTGATGGTCATGTGGGAGAGGAAAGGTAAGAAGTGAGGGACTGTTGGTGAATGGGGAGTGTCATTGAGGTTATTGGTATCTCTCATTAATAATCTGATCATGCAGAGTCCTGTCAGACAGGACCTGTCTACCTTGTAGCTTCCCTGCCTCTTCCTCCACTTCCTGCTGCACTTCCTCCTCCTCCTCCTCCACTTCCTCCTCCACCTCCGCCTCTTCCTCCTCCTCTTCCTCCACCTCTTCCTCAGGTTCTTGACTGATAGGCGGTGGCAAGGGCTGTTCCCTCATAATGACGAGGTTGTGCAGCATGCAACATACAACGACAAATCTTGATACCCACTCAGCTGAGTACTGCAGGGCTCATCCAGAGCGATCCAGGCAGCGGAAGCATTGCTTGAGGACGCCTATGGTGTGCTCTATGACGTTCCCTGTGGCAGGATGGCTTTCGTTGTAGGCCTGCTGTGCACGTGTGCGTGTATTCCTGACCAGAGTCATGAGCCATTTCATGAGGGGATAACCCTTGTCACCCAGTAGCCAGCCTTTGACTTGCCGTGCTGGTTGGAATATAGGTGGAACGGAGGACTGCCGCAGGATGAAGGAATCATAATTGCTGCCAGGATAGCGGGCATTGACCTGCATGATGCGCTGCGTGTGGTCGCACACCAGCTGCACATTGAGGGAGTTGAATCCCTTTCTGTTCATGAATATGGCCGAGATCAGTTGTGGAGCACGCATGGCAATATGTGTGTGGTCAATGGCACCCTGCACCATGGGGGAGCTTGTAATGTGAGCAAAACCTCATGCTCACTCCTTGTCTCTGGCAAGAGGGAATGAAATGAATCTGTTTCTCAGTGCGTGCAGAGCCTCAGTAATGTCCCTTATACAGCAATGCACTGCAAACTGCGAGATGTTGCTTATATCTCCAGCAGCAGCTGGAAAGGAACCAGAGCCATAAAAATTTAGAGCCACTGTCACCTTGACAGCCACAGGCAACGCTGTCCTTGCCCTGCTCTGAGGCTGCAGTTGTGGCTGCAGCAGTTGACAAATTTCAGTCACGACCTCTTTAGTGAACCGTAGATGTCTGTTGCACTGTCATCGTTAAAGTTGAGGTAAGAGAATTGGTCCCTGAAGACCCTCCCTGGATATGGCCTCCTGCTGAGTGCCCTGTTGCTCCTCCTCCTCCTCCCTCTTCTAGTAGCTTGTCCTGCTCTGAGTGACCTCTCTTCATTCTCCCAGTCATGTTCAATTCCCAGAGGAAGCCCTAGCAGGCCACCCTTGTCTGGAAGCAACTTTTTTCAGCACTATATTTTAAATGCCACTAACAGTACTGCAAGACCAGCCAGACCACTCACTATAGAATATTGAAACTTTAGCCAAGTATAGGAAACGTCCAAAAACACGTACAATTGCACCAGCAGACAGTAAAAATAATCCAGCAACTAACCTCTAAGTACTTCATGATCCCTTTAAATAGTTCTGGTTGGGGGGGGGGGGTCCATCATGCCGTTTAAGTCCTGTTCAGCTGTGTGAGGTTAAGACAGTTTGTTGGCTGGAGCATGGCATTCCAAAATGTCATGGGCTGGCAGTTTTGCTGATGGTATGGGATTTGGGGTTTAAAAAAAGATTCAGCTCTCCTTGAACAGAACACCAATGTTGTCTGCTAATGAAGGTAGACTGAGGAGCCAGGTAGGTTGGTGGGGTTTGTGCCAGAAGTACACCAGTGCTGGTGAGAACCAGACAACGGTTTTGCCAACACTGAGCTGTGAGAATGTCCTGAATGTTATCTTTTCAAGAGTATCGGCTACAATTGCTGCACTTTTGGATACAGATTTGCTGTCATAGTTTATTATTCGCCTTTCTCTTACAGATACCAAATTGCCGTGCTTGTCCTGGTGTACCTGCTGCCGTTAGTTGTGATGGCTATTACCTACACCATCGTCGGAATCACTCTGTGGGGCGGGGAGATTCCTGGTGATACGTCAAACAACTACCATGAGCAGCTCAAAGCCAAACGAAAGGTTAAAACAAAATATGTTTTGAATATTCACAGATAATGTTGGTTTTGTCTGACAGAATTTGTCACAGTCCAATGTACTGTTGAGTGTCACATGGTGCAAAATGCTCCTGAAGTTGACAGTTGTGAGGCAAACAATTCCACTATGGGATGGGGCGTCCAAGCTTTTGGTCCTTTTTGCTCTGTGCAGGTGCGTAACATGGAGCCTCATGGCTTACATATAATTTTAAGTCGATGTTCCCATTAATTTAAATATATCTCATGTTGCTGATATTAACAAGTCCTGCATCTAGCATCTGCCCGACGCACTCACAGGCTGGAAATTTCCTCAAAGCAACGGCCCAAATTTGGAGTCCTCTTCACCGGCGGGCTCTTGACGCTTCGTCAGCAACATTGAAATGTTGGAGTATAAGAGTAAGGAGGTCTTGCTGCAATTATATAGGGCTCTGGTGAGACCACACCTGGAGTACAGTGTACATTTACCTAAGGAAGGATATACTTATCTTAGAGGGGGTGCAACGAAGGATCACTAGATTGATTCCTGAGATGAGAGGGTTGTCCTATGAGAGATTGAGTAAAATGGGCCTATATTCTCTGGAGTTTAAAAGAATGAGAGGTGATCTCATTGAAATGTATAAAATTCTTAGAGGGCTTGACAGGGTAGATGCTGAGAGGCTGTTTCCCCTGGCTGAAAAGTCTAGAAATAGGGTTCATAGTCTCAAGATAATGGGTCGGCCATTTAAGACCGAGATGCGGAAAAATTTCTTCACTCAGAGGGTTGTGAATTTTTGGAATTCTCTACCCCAGAGGGCTGTGGATGCTCAGTCATTGAGTATATTCAAGACTGAGATCCTAGATATTTGGACACTAAGGGAATCAAGGAATATGGGGATAGGGCAGGAAAGTGGAGTTGAGAAAGAAGATCAGCCATGATCTTATTGAATGGCAGAGCAAACCCGAGGCCTCATTTAAGAACATCTGGAGAGCCTTGGGCCTCACCATTCAGGCATGGGGGGGTGAGACCTACAACCCCCCCCTCCCTCCACACCTGTGCACCCAAAAATCGTGTGGGCCCAATTTCTAGGCCAAAGTTTTAAGCTACTATCTGATGGCTCAAATAATGTCTTTCTTTCCCTGATAAGTAAAGCGTGAAATAAAGGAGTATTCAACACAGGAAAATTTAATCTGAATGCTTTTGGCCTCATTCAAAGAAATGGTGATGCAGAACAGCATTGATGAGAATCTAAATGGTCAGTTCACAGAGGCAGGGCACTCTATTTCAAGATGCACAATTCATCTTTCATGACCTATGTGTCATTCGTCTCGGTATTTTATGACGTAGCTTGGTTCTCAGTGAGTGCAAGGTTAGAATGTAAAACTGTCACTCATTTGACACAAATTGGCACTAAACTCACAGTCTCATTCAGAAAGGCCTTAATAATGGGTGATGTGGGAAAGAGACAATTCGCATTGTGCGGTACAGTGTTCTTTTGCGGTTTTCGGCTACTTGTTGGTAAGAACAGAGGGAGTTTTTCCCCGCAACTGCCCTGTGCTGTACCTGAGCTGGGAATGCTTGATTAGATTTTTAATGGATTCCAACCTTGTTCCTTCTCAAACCACCAGCCTTGTGCTTCTTGCAGCTCCAGCTGGGACTACTCATCACACTGTATTTGTTTGTTCCCGCTGGTTGGAAATTATTATGTTATTATGCTTGAAGCATAACATCTTGTAATGCCATTTGGTCTGATCCAACTACAAAAACCTATCAATGAAAGTAATTTCCTGTACCTCTATCTATGATAGAATTGCAGTTTGGGTTGCCCCGGCCTTGTAACCTTTAGTTAATATTGAAATAAAAGCGGGAAATGGAAAAATGGGATCTGATGCCTTTGGGAAATAAGTGAATGAAAGAATTTTCATTTATATAGCACCTTTCACAATCTCAGGAAGTCCCATAGTGCTTCACAGCCAATGAAGTACTTTTGAAGTGTAGTCACTGTTGCAATGTAGAGAAACGCAGCAGCCAAATTGCACACAGCAAGGTCCCACAAACAGCAATGAGATAAATGACCAGATGATCTGTTTTAGTGATGTTGGTTGAAGGATAAACGTTGACCAGGAGTGCTATAAGATCTAGCAAAGAGGAAATATACAGGAACAAAAGTACAGTTTGTTAAAAAATCCAACATTTTTGGAAATTCCTCAGAGTTAATTTTAAGCTCATCAGGAAATGTTCCTACTAAGAGACTGGAACGTTAGTGAACTGATTTGCTCTAGTAGCTGATCAGTTAATGCATTCTTATCCTTTGGGGCGAAATTGCTGGACGCCAGTAGCAAAAAACGGACACGGCGAATTGCCAGCCTGTTTTACATCACGTCCGAATTTATTCTCCATAAAAGTCAATTTGTGTCCTGGTTCAGTGCAGTCACCACCCATTTATTTTAAAGAGGTTGAGAGCTGCGTTAAACTGGCACACAAAATAATTTTTAGCAGAAACACTGACCAGTGCATGGACAAAGTAAATTATGGCCTGGATTTTTCTCCTTATGCCGGAGGAGGGTGGTATGGGACTTCCGCCCGCTGCCCCGACCCCGCTGTGACCCCAGCCCAGTTCTCTCCTTGAGCCTCATTAAATCTATAGGGTGGGCTACAGGTGGGATTTCCGCCACCCAAGCAGGAGCTGGCTGTGGAGGAGCAGGTAGAAGTGGTGGTATTGCAGAAGTGCACCTACTGCAGCATTGGAAGAGGAGGGAGCCATGTTTAAAGGGGTAGACCGGCTCAAAGACTGAATCAGACTTTTATATTGAAGGCCTCAGCATGGACTGAGACCTTCAACTGGTCAGTGCGTGGGGCCATTATGCATGGAAAGGACACCCATCTCCTTCCAGCCAATGAAATAGGAGATCTGTCATTCCAACCCAGGGACGACAGCCACCACCCCTCTCCTGGTGGTTCCTGACTTTGTGGGTGTCAGCGGGCAGGCAAAAATGGAATTTGGAAAATGCGGAGGGCCGTGAAGGGGCAGCCTTCCTGGCTGGGATTAGCAGGGGGTGGGTAGGAGGTGGAGGAAACTTGAGGTCAAGGCAGGGATAGGACAGTAGGCCTCATCGTCCAATTTTCCGCCATATCCCACCAGATTCGGGGCAGGACATCGGAGGAAAATGTTGGCCCAAAGCTCTTAGAGTCCAATGAACAATAGGAACTAGGCTGACGCTGGCTAACTTGTTTAGCATAGGACTTAAAGCTGGCAGAAGCAAGAGGCAACTTGTTGTTGTTATTAGTTTAGGATGGTTTTAAGAACATCAAAAATAGATGCAGGAGTAGGCAATACTGCCCCTCGAGCCTGCTCCGCCATTCAATAAGATCATGGCTAATCTTCGACCTAAACTCCACTTTCCCATCCGATCCCCATATCGTTTGATTCCCTTAGTGTCCAAAAATCTATCGATCTCAGTCTTGGATATACTCAATGACTGAACATCCACAGCTCTCTGGGGTAGAGATTTCCAAAGATTCACAACCTTCTGAGTGAAGACATTTTTCCTCATTTCGGTCCTAAATGGCCAACTCCTTATCTTGAGACTAAAACTCCTATGGGTGGTGACAGCATCTATCCTGTCAAGCTCTCTAAGAGTTCACCTCTCATTCTTCTAAACTTCAGAGAATATAGGCCCATTCTACTCATTCTTTCCTCACAGGACAACCCTCTCGTCCCAGGAATCAATCTAGTGAACCTTTGTTGCATCCCCTCTAAGGTAAGGAGACCAAAACTGTACACAGTACTCCAGGTGTTGTCTCACCAGAGTCCTATATAATTGCAGCAAGACCTCCTTACCCTATACTCCAACCCCCTTGCAATAAAGGCTAACATACCATTTGCCTTCCTAATTGTTTGCTGTACCTGCATGTTAACTTTCTATGATTCGTGTACAAGGACACCCAAATCCCTCTGAATACCAACATTTCTTAGTTTCTCACCTTTTAAAAAATATTCTGCTTTTTTATTCTTCCTACCAAAGTGGATAATTTCACATTTCCCCACTAATATATTATCCCCAATCCCATGAGCCCTAATTTTGTGTAACGACCTCTTGTGTTGCACTTTATCGAATGCCTTTCAAAAATCCAAATATACTACATCCACTGGTTCCCCCTTATCTACCCTGCTAGTTACACCCCCAAAAAACGCTAATAGATTTGTCAAACACGATTTCCCTTTCATAAAACCGTGTTGACTCTGCTTAATCATATTATGATTTTCTAAGTGCCCTGTTACCACGTCCTGAATAATAGATTCCAGCATTTTCCCTACTACTGATGTCAAGCTAACTGGCCTATAGTTCTCTGTTTTCTCTCTTCCTCCTTTCTTGAATAACGGGGTTACATTTGCTACCTTCCAATCCACGGGGACCGTTCCAGAATTTAGGGAATTCTGGAAGATCAAAACCAATGCATCCACTATCTCTGCAGCCACTTCTTTTAGAACCCTAGGATGTAAGCCATCAGGTCCAGGGGATTTGTTGACTTTTAGTCCCATTAATTTCTCCAGTACTTTTTCTTTACTAATCTTAATTAATTTAAGTTCCTCACTCTCATTAGACCCTTGGTTCCCCATTATGTTTTTTATGTCCTCTACTGTGAAGACAGATACAAAATATTTGTTTAACGTTTCTGCCATTTCCTTATTCCCCATTATAATTTCTCCTCTCTCAGCCTCTAAGGGACCCATGTTTACTTTTGCTAATCTCTTCCTTTTTACATACTTGTAGAAGCTCTTACAATCTGTTTTTATATTTCTTGCTAATTTATTCTCAGATTTAATTTTCTCCCTCTTTATCAATTTGTTGGTTATCCTTTGTTGATTTCTAAAACCCTCCCAATCCTCAGGCTTACTACTCTTTTTGGCAACATTGTAAGCCTCTTCTTTTAATCTAATACTATCCCTATCTTCTCTAGTTAGCCACAGTTGGATCACTTTTCCCGTGGAGTTTTAATTCCTCATGGGAATGTATATTTATTGAGAATTATGAATTATTTCGATAAATGTTCGCTATTGCTTATCTACCATCATATCTTTTAATCTAATTTCCCCAATCTACCTTAGCCAACTCACCCCTCATACCTAATGCTAATGTGATGTATCAAAGGGGTGGTTCCTGTCCCAGTGGAAAGAAGCAATCATAACGATTGCATCTTGGGAAAACATGACCCTGCATCCTTTAACTTTCTGTCCACTGAATGGAACAATCACTGGCTGCGTGCTCATGATTTCCCAAGATTTGCTCCCTGGAATTGGTGGATTGTGGAACCGCTGCTTAAACGTCCTGAGTAATCCAATGCCTCTCTCACCCTTTGCATTTTCAAGAATCCTCCATATCACCTGCCCTCTCATCCTAAAGATACAGTATAGGACGAAATTGGTTTTGGACAGTCACGCTAAACAGGCGAGAGCGAATCGGCAACTGCACTTTACTCTGCACCCAATTTTCTTCTCCATTGATGTATAAACGGCCTGCCAATTCACGATCACCCGTTTTGGCAGAAGACCAATTTCACCCCCAGTGAATCCAGGAAACACTCGAAATGCAGGGGATGAGAAAAGAACGGCCGCAGTGATGAGAAATAACTGAACAGCCCATTTTAATAAACCAGATATTTTAATCACAGGGCTTCATTGTTACATTTCAAATGACACACCAGGTCAAACAAATTATCTCAATGTTCTTGAAAACAAAACTGTCTCAATAATTTGCCTAATGAAATAAATTATCGTGCACATTGACTGATTTTTTAAAAATCGTGAATAGGTTTTCTATGTCAACAATCCCTGAGCTGAGCCTCGCTCAGCGGGAGGGCAGATCGGACAATACACCACGGAGGTTAGCACTGGAATCCTTCTCCTTCTTTCAACCGGAAAATCTTGAGTGCATAGGTCGATCTTAGCGCTCAGACCTGGGAATTAATCTAGTGGCCCTCCTCTACACCTTTTCCAAAGCCTCAATATCACCCATCATGGGAGGAGACCAAAACTGGACACAATAGTCCAAACGAGACCTGACCAATGTCTTGTACAAGGACAAAATAGTATACCTTGTCTTATAGTCAATTGTCCTATAAATGCTCCCCAACACCCTATTCACTCTAGCTATCGATTCACGGCATTACTCATGAACCTTTAGAGACCCATGCACTAGAACACCCAGATCACTTTCTACCTCCACCTACTTTAATGCTTTTCCCTGATGGGTGTATGTATGTTGAGCATTTGTCCTGACCACATGCGTAACACTGCATTTCTCCAATTTAAACATCATTTGCCAGTCACGAGCCCAGTCCCCCAACACATCAAGATCCGCCTGAAGCAGTCGAGCATTGTCTACAGTCCTGACACTCGCACTGATCTTGGTATCATCTGAAAATTTGCAGATCGTGCCCCCAACACCTACATCTAGATCATTAATAAAAATAGTAAAGAGCAATGGTCCCATCACCGAGCCCCGCAGGACACCACTGGTGACTGGTCTCCAAACCCATCTATAACTACTTTCTGCCTACGGCCTTCCAGCCAGTTCTCAATCCAGTTCAATATATTACCACTAATAACGGAGGCTTCGACCTTTAGAGTTTTTACCTTGTCAAAAGACTTTTGGAAGTCTAAGTAGACAATGTCTACCGTGCTTCCCTCATCCACCATCTTGGTGACTTCTTCAAAAAATATAATCAAATTTGTTAGACGTGAGGTCCTTTCTTTGAAGCCATGTTGGGTTTCCCCACCACGTCCCTCTCTATCCAAGCAATCATAGATTATATCCCTAATGATTCCTTCAAGCATCTTTCTTATTACTGATGTCAAACTAATGGGCCTATAGTTACCCAGGTCTGTCTTGTCTCCTTTTTTAAAGCTAGGGACTACATTAGCGTTTTCCAGTCTACAGGAACCGTACCAGAGTGCAGTGAGTTATTAAAAATACGGGCAAGGGGCTCGCACAGCAGATGTCCCATCTCCCTGAGGACCCTCAGGTGGATATCATCCGGCCTGGGTGCTCTATTTTTAGGTTCTTAATTCTGTCTAAAACAAAATGTTTATCTATGTTAATATTGCTAATTTTATTATTAACATCATTAAATTGTAACAGTCGAACATTGTCTTTAAGAGCGAAGACTGATGCAAAGTACTCATTTAGTATTTCTGCCATACCCAGTAAGTCCTTCGTAACCTGTCCTTGAGCATCCTTCAATGGCCCAATACAGTCTTTGACAATCCTCTGACTCTTCACATAACTGGAAAAGCTTTTCCCATTACTTCCACAATTGTTTATAATCCTCTTTTCCATTATCCTCTTAGCTGATCTAATAGCAGCCTTCATTTTCTTTAGCTGTTCTTTGTACTTAATTCTGTTTAGTTGAGTATTAGATGCCTTAAGATTGTGGAAACATTTTTGTTCACATCTTATTTGTCTTTGTATGTGACCAGTCAGCCACCTTGGGGTTTTTTCTTACCACATTCCCTTCTTTTGACTTTGGGCACATATTTGTCTTCCACATTTTTTATCTTGTTATTAAAAACTTTCCATTTGTATTCTACATTGGTCTCATCACCACCCAGTAGGGTCAGCCAATTAACCCGTTCCAAATCATCTGCCATCTTAGCAAAATTTGCCCTTCTGAAATCTGATAGGAATTATTGATTTTCAGTAGCTTTGGTTCTACCAGCCAATTGAAACTGTATAATGCCGTGGTCACTGTTGCCCAGGTGTTCCCCCACATGGTCAGGCTCATTACATAGAAACATAGAAACATAGAAAATAGGAGCAAGAGTAGGCCATTCGGCCCTTCGGGCCTGCTCTGCCATTGAAAATGATCATGGCTGATTGTCTAACTCAGTACCCTATTCCTGCTTTTTCCCCATATCCCTTGATCCCTTTAAGATTAAGAAATATATCTATCTTCTTCTTGAATATATTTAATGACTTGGCCTCCACTGCCTTCTGTGGTAGAGAATTCCACAGGTTCACTACCCTCTGTGTGAAGAAATTTCTCCTCATCTCGGTTCTAAATGGCATACCCCATATCCTGAGACTGTGACCCCTGGTTCTGGACTCCCCAGCCATCGGGAACATCCTCCCTGCATCTAGTATGTCTAGTCCTGTTAGAATTTTATATGTTTCAATGAGAACACCTCTCATTCTTCTAAACTGTAGTGAATATAGGCCTAGTCGACCCAATCTCTCCTCATAAGTCAGTCCTGCCATCCCAGGAATCAGTCTGGTAAACCTTCATTGCATTCCCTCCATGGCAAGGACATTCTTCCTCAGATAAGGAGACCAAAACTGCACACAACACTCCAGACGTGGTCTCACCAAGGCCCTGTATAACTGCAGTAAGACATCCTTGCTCCTGTACTCAAATCCTCTTGCAATGAAGGCCAACATACCATTCGCCTTCCTAACTGCTTGCTGCACCTGAATGCTCGCTTTCAGCGACTGGTGTACCAGGACACCCAGGTCGCGTTGCACCTCCCCTTTTCCCAATCTATCACCATTCAGATAATAATCTGCCTTTCTGTTTTTACAACCAAAGTGGATAAACTCACATTTATCCACGTTATACTGCATCTGCCATGTTCTTGCTCACTCACCCAACTTGTCTAAATCTCATTGGAGCCACTTTGCATCCTCCTCACAGCTCACATTCCACCCCAGCTTTGTGTCGTCTGCAAACTTGGAAATGTTACATTTAGTTCCCTCATCCAAATCATTGATATATATTGTGAATAGCTGGGGCCCAAGCACTGATCCCTGCGGTACCCCACTAGTCACTGCCTGCACCCAGAAAAAGACCCGTTTATTCCTAAACTAAATACTAAACTAAATTCCTAAATACTAGATCTAATATATTATCATCCCTGGCTACTTCATTGACATGTTGAGTCAGGAAACAGTCGTATATATTTTCAACAAATTTTTCAGCTACACCTCCCACGACAACAGAGGGTAAACCATCATGCCACTGAATTCCAGGAAAATTAAAGTCACCCATTAAACAAAGGTGATGAATTTTTTGAGTAGATGCAGCCCGTGGGGGCAGTCGCTCCGACTGCCTGCCTCTGTTCCACGGCATTCTCTGCGCCCGAGTGACTCTGGAGAGGGAGCACGCAGGGTCTGCCCATATGCTTGAGGCTTTCCTCGACCGGTGAGCACTGCAGGGACTGGAGTGCGTAGTCGATAAGGACAATGGCAGTTTGGTTCAATTTGGTTTAATTTGTATGATTGGGTGTGTCAAAAAAATATAGTTTGTTAAATTTTGGTGGCACTTTTTGTAGATTTTTGGGGGGTTCTTGACACTGGGGCAACCCATGTTTTTTTTCCACAGGTCTCACACAAAGGGCTCGATTTTCGCACCCGCGATCGGGTGCGATTGTGGCGGGGGGGGGGGGCTGCGAAAATCGGGGATTCCTGGGGCGGGTCTGGAGCCCGGCTCCAACCCGCCCACTTCCGGGTTCCCCAATGATGCGCTGACATGCGCACACAGCCCCCGCATGTGGGACCCCACCGGCAATTAAAGCCGGCGGGGTGCCATTAAAAGTACTTAAACAGGTACTTCAGGTTGTTTACAGACCTGATTGGCCTGATATTTTAGGAGGGCTGGGATTTTGAAATGAACTGGGACTGTTTCCCGTACTGGGGGAAACACTCCCAGTTCAAATGGACGCGTTGCAGCCATCAGCCTGTGGCAGCTGCAAAGGTCCATTTGACAGGTGGGGGGGAGACCCTCACTTATTGCAGGAGGCCACTCTGTCACTTGGGACAAAGTTTGGCCTCCACCACCCTCCTCCTAATAATAAAATTCACCAACTTGCACACTTACCCCGGTGTCCAGACAAATTTACCTACCTTGTGGACCCCCTCAGATGTACATCTTCTGGATGGGGGCCGCCGTAGCTGCAGTCATGACCTCCTCGGAGGACGAACAGCATCACCAGCCTCGCCGGCCAAGCCATCCACCTCTGACACGTGGAGCTCCACAACACAGTGCTGTGACACATCCACCTGCACAGCAGGAGGGAGGGCAACGGCAGAGAGAGATGCGTCGCAGAGGGCACTACCCTCGGCATAGGGTCTACAGACCGAGGCTCAGCTTCCTAGACCTCTCTGAGCAGCAGTGCACATAGAGGCTCAGAGTCACTCGACATGTAGTCGTGGACATCTGCAGCCTCCTTCATGCCGAGCTGCTCCCGGCTGGCCCAGCACCATCTTCTTACCTGTCGCTGTCAAAGTCACCACTGCCCTCAACAACTTCTCCTCCGCATCCTTTCAGGGTGCAACTGGGGACATCGCCGACGTCTCTCAGTCGTCTGCGCAAAAGAGCCCTGCAAATACACCTACACACACTCTTCAGTGACACAATGGGTGGCATCAGTTGTGGGTCTTTATAGTGATCCTCAGGAAAGGGCATTATTGCACAAACCAGACAAGATTCGCAAAGACGTGGCAGTAGTGGTGCCAATATAATATGTAATGTGAGTTGATCAGAGATTAAATATAAGTAAAAACCATGACAAATCCTCAAACACCCTTGTGCATCCCCTTCATGCTCACGACACTTTGCCTTACGCTGCCTTCTGCACATATGTGATGCATGCCCTGTGGCTGCAGCACAGGTAGTGGCAGGTTGAGTGAGGCTGACTGTGAAAGAGATGCATGAGAGGGTGAGTATGAGATAGAGCCATGAGATTGTATGAGGATTGGGTTGAGTGGTAGTGGCGGGATGAGTACTGGCGAGGTGAGTAAGTGCAGGTAAGATGAGGCTGAGCTTTGAATGGGTGTGAGGAGTGATGTGATAGAGCAGTGTTGGCAGTGCAGAAGGAGATGTGGGTTGGGGGCAGTGATGTGGCAGAGGGAGTGTAGGGGAATGAGTAAGTGTACTCACTTCGGCTGACCTACTTAGGTCATTGCAGCGCCTCCTGCACTGTATGCAGGTGCGCGATATGTTGGTGGTGCAGGTGACCTCCTCTGCCATCTCGAGCCAGGCCTTCTTGGTGGCAGAGGCAGGCCGCTTCCTCTCGCCCACCGGGAGGAAGATCTCTGCCCTCCCCCTCCCCCTCCCCCTCACCCCCTCCCCCCCTCCCCCTCCCCCTCCCCCTCACCCCCTCCCCCTCCCCCTCACCCCCTCCCCCTCACCCCCTCCCCCTCACCCCCTCCCCCTCACCCCATCCAGTAAGAGCTGGAGTGAGGCATCATTAAACCTGGGAGCAGCCTTCCCCCTGGGCTGCACCATGCTGTAATTTTTCCTATTTTCTGCAGCATCAGTCAGTGGAAGACTGCCCCTTTAAATTGGGCTCCTCCAGCTGACAGCCTATGCTGCGCATGCGCAGTCCGCCCGCTGCGCAGCTTTCCAGCGTGAAACCCGGAAGCACAGGTAAGTGGCTCCAATCAAGTTGCAATCGTGTGCGGAGCACCCCGATTTCACTGGGCACGTTACCCACGCGCCCAGTTGACCCCCCGCTGTGAACCCGTCACCCTGCTAATATCGAGCCCAAAGATTCTGACTTTTGAGGCTTTAGAAATCTGATTCGATAATTACTGATCATGTTCAGGTGTCTGACCTGGGGTCTGTAACAATTACCAATAATTAGTCCCTGCCCATAAGCTTGGTCCACTTAAATCCAAATAGCCTCAGCTGTACCTAATGAGGCAAAATCAAGTCTCTCTTGACCGGTTAGTTTCTCACTGATAAAAATAGCAACCTCCTCTTTGATCTACTCTGTCCTTTCTGAACCCTTGGAGTCTTTTCGGCCATCTAGCCATGTCTCAGCAATGCACAAAATATCTACTTTTTCCAATACAGTATATGATTACAGTTCTAACGATTTGTTTCTAACACTCCTTGCATTTACATAGAAACAATGAAAAGGTCTCTCAGCTGCCTTAGAGTTATTTATTCTTATATACCCCCTACCTGGTTTAACAGTATGTTTGGAATCTATGCAATGATCAAGGTCGATAAAGCTATCCTTAAACATATCTGCACTATCCCTATGCTAATCTAGTTTAAATGCATGCTAATAGCAGGCTGAACACCCTCTGCGAGCCTGCGTGCTCCCCGGAAGTTTTGATGGAGGCCATCCCTCCTAAACAACTTGCCCTGTCCAGCGGATACGTCCCCGTTGTCAACGTAGTGGAACTTCTTTTTAAAAAGATCCTGAAGCCAGATGTTGAATCCTATGATTCGGCTGTTCTCCTCCAATGATCTGGAAATGACTGGTAATAGCTTGGAGACTACTACCTTTGCATCTTTACTGTAGAGGTCAGAGCGAGGTCCTTGTAGGAATTTTGCAAAACTTCCCTCCTGTCTGAAAAACACCCGTTCACCACCACTCTCTGCTTTCTGTCTCTTAGCCAATTTTGTATCCATGCTGCCATTACCCCTTTAATTCCATGAGCTTCATTTTTGCTAACAAGTCTATTATGTGGTACTTTATCAAACGCCTTTTAAAAGTCCAGATACACATCAATCACGCTACCCTCATTAGCTCTCTCCATTACTTCATCAAAGAACTCAATCAAGTTAGTCAACATGATTTGCCTTTAACAAATCCATGCTGACTATCATTGTTTAAACCATACTTTTCCAAGTGACAATTAATTTTGTCCTGGATTAATATCTCTAAAAGTTTCCCACCACCGATGTTAGGCTGACCGGCCTGTAGTTTCTGGGTTTATCCCTCTTCCCTTTTTTGAACAGGGTGTAACATTTGCAATCCTCCAGTCCTCTGGCACCACTCCCATATCTAAGGAGGATTGGAAGATTTTGGCCAGAGCCTCTGCAATTTCCACCCTTACTTCCCTCAGCTGCCTAGGTGCATCCTGTCCAGACTGGGTGACTTTTCTACTTTGAGCACTGCCAACCTTTTAAGTACCTCCTCTTTATCTATTTTTATCCTATCCAATTTCTCTATTACCTCTTCCTTTACTGTGACATTGGCAGCATGTTCTTCTTTTGTGAAGACAAATGCAAAATACTCAGCACCTCAGGCTCTGCCTCCACAAGAAAATGTCCTTTTTGTGTTCCTAATCAGCCCCACCCTTCCTTTGACTATCCAATATTTATATGTTTGAAATAGTGCCTTGGGATCTTTTACATCCATTTGAGAGGATAAACAGGGCCTTGGTTTAATTTTCTCATCAGATGGCACCTCTAACAGTGCAGCTCTCCCTCAGTACTCCACTGTAGTGTGAGCCTAGATTACATGCTCAAGTCCTTGAAGTGGAATTTGAACCCACAACCATCTGACTCAAAGGCAAGGGTGCGACCAACTGAGCCACAGCTGACACACTGATAAAGAAGCTAGAAGTGGAACCTGTTGTGTAATCATTTTTAAACCTGTCTCTGGGTTTATGCTAATGTTATCCCTCCCAGTTTTGTGCCAGCATTGTTTAATGAATATAATTTGGTCAAATGCAATGGCTAATAATAAACTTAGCTTTAATTCTTAATTATACTGATACTTAGACCAGGAGAGAAGGATTGGAAAATAAGGAATGGAAGAGATGGCATACAGCACATTGTGAAAAATTGAACGTGACTGCGAGAACGTGATTGTGAATTGAACTGAACTGGAAGACTGTGCGATATCTATCACTGCCTGACTACATTTTGACCGCATGAATACCTTCTGGGAGATGAATATTAATGCTTCTTTTTGTTAGATTCTTGATTGTGAAAGGAATGAGTTTTAGTGTTTTTGACAGGGATTGTCTCATCTGTAAGCGTCAGAAAGACAACAGATCAAGCTTTTCAGATTGTTCACCCAGATTCTGACAAACCCATTTTGTTTTCAATAACAACTTGCATTTATATAGAAAAGCATTCAAAGGCACTTCACAGAGGCATAATTTTTAAAAATGGATGCCAAGCCAAAGGAGGAGTGAACCAAAAGCTTGGCTAAAGAGGTGGGTTTTAAAGCAGGTCTTAAAGGAGGAGAGGGGGGTAGAAAAGTGGAGAGGTTTAGGGAAGGAATTCCATAATGTGGGGCCTAGGCAGCTGAAGGCGCGGCTACCAATGTTGAGGCGATGGGAGGGGAGGGGTGGGGAGGGGCGCACAAGGCCTTAGCCAGAGTAACGGAGAGTTCGGGGTGTTGTAGGTCTGGAGGAAGTTAGAGAATAAGAAGGGGCGAGGCCAGGATGGGATTTGAACATGAGAATGAGAATTTTAAATTTGAGCCGTTGGGGGACTGGGAGCCAATGTAGGTCAGGAGGAGCTGAGACGGACATTGAAATCACCAAGGATGAGGAGTTGCTCCATGCAGAGGATATCTCAGTGAGAAACTTGGGGTGGGGCTGGGGTGGTAGACAATGAGTAAAGTAATGAATGGAGGTTGGAAAGGATCAGCTCGAATAAAAGCTGAAACCTAATGTGGGTAGTTAATAAGTTAACCAGGTATGGACCTTGCAAAGATTGCCAATATGAGAATTGCTGCAACGGAGGGTGCTCTTCTGAGGTTAAGGTTGAGGAACATCCTGGGGACAAAAGTAGAGACAGCTTTACTATTCACCCGGTCCACCTCCTTTTGGTGAACCTGGCACTTTATGTTTCATTCAGACACAGATACTATTTTATGACAGTGGTGTTAACGCATTATCACCTTCAGCTGTCATCAGCTTCACTTCCTGTCAAACTAGGAATGATTTGTATGCCTCAACTTACTGGCAGCACTAAATTTAAATGCAATGGATCAGAACACACACAGTGTTCAATGTTTTGAAATGAGATGCCCCTGTCAATTTGATATGAAAGAAAGTCTTATATTTATGTAGCACCTATCAGAACCTCAGGATGTCCCAAACCACTTTACAGCCAATAAAGTACCTTTGAAGTGTCGCCACTGTTGTAATGTAGGAAACACATTGGCCAATTTGCACATCACAAGGTTCCACAAATAGCAATGAGATAAATGACCACATCATCTGTTTTCGTGATGTTGGTTGAGGGATGAACGTTGGCCAGGACACCAGGAGAACTCCGCTGCTCTTCTTGCAGTAATGTCACGGGATCTTTTACATCCACCTAAGAGGGCTGACGGGGCCTCAGTTTAACGTCTAATCCAAAAGATGGCACCTCTGACAGTGCAGCACTCCTTCAGTATTGCACTGAACTGTGAGTATGCATCTTTGGGAAGGCCTGGTAGACCTATATTGTCTGTGTGTCTTTAAAAGGCTGCTGTTGGCACTGTCTCATTCTTTTTCTGAGTGACGATCAGACTTTTCATGCAGCGTGTTTGATGGGTTTGCCATTTTTGTGACGTCCAATCAAGTGGAGATAATCCAAACAAGAGCTCTGAAGATAATCTGTAGAGACAGAAGTTATACTGGCACTGTCAGATCGAGCAACTTGGAAATATTACAGACGAGAAGGACAGACTTGTGTATAAGACTTGTTTTTAGGTTTTCAGAAATCGTGGCCCTAGAATGCTTCGGGTCTCAATCCTGGTAGTTTCTCTGGGATGTGCCTTCCAGTACTGGTGTCATGGGGGTTTGCGGAATCATTGGGATGGCAACTAATTAATGTGGGGCAGGTGGGCACAAGCACCATTTTGAGCGCATTCTGGTGCCCGTAATGCCTTCCTCCCCCCACCCTCCCCCCCACAGCACCCATCCCCAGCCCCCTCCCCCAGCCAAGATTTAGGTATCAACCTTGGCTCAGTGGTAGCACTCTCACCTCTGAGTCAGAAGGTCATAGGTGTAGGGAAATCCTGCTTTTGCAGTGATTCGTGGACCTAGACGACAGCAGTCAAAGAAAGTCACCCTTACACGGTAGTTTTGTTAATCAAAGTGATTATTTAATGATATTATAATTCATAATAGCATGAAGCAAAGCAAGCAATACATACAACCATAAACCAAGGATTTCAGCATCAAGGCAGTTCAGGTGATCAGCTTCTCATGCCTTGAGGTTCTTTGTCTTCTTATTGTTGGAGTTTCTTCTTCTTCTTGAACTTTCTGCTTCCAGGCAAAGCTTCATCAAGCTCCTCCGCCTGCAGCTCATCGGATTGTTGACTGTCCAACTATTGACTGTTGAAGCTGCTACGATGTCCTATCTTCATTTTTTTTTTGCAGTTGGAGTGTGTTCAAAGTTACAAGAAGTCCCATTTTGGTCACTCATCCACTGTTGCATTAATGATGGATAGTTGGCTGGACCACTCAGAAACCATGTGAGCCCAGCTGTATCTTCTTATCCGTGTGAATCTTGCTCAAGAATTTCTTGTTATCTCAGCACTGTTTTTCCAAATCAATTGCTTTGAGAAACAAAATTGATGTGAGAATTTTTATATTGTTTTGAGAACCTTCTGTCATTCTTATGAGTTGTCATTGAAAACCGAAGCTTGTTGAATTATCTGTACGTTGCTGCTGCTTTTGCGGTTTTAAATTTATACTGTCCAAATGTGCAAAGGGGCAAGTTAATCCTTTCCTTCAAATGTAATGTCCAAATGTCTTAAAAGGTTTCATTCAAGGGGTTCTAACCCATTCTCTATAGTCTCTCCTTAAGTAGGTCTATCTCATCTTCTGACTGATCCACTTCATATACCTCGAGCACTGTCCTTGGTTGTTAGGTTGTTTTTTTTTATTGGTTATAACATTGGTTCCGTTTAGGGTGGGATTGCCTGGCATGCACAAAAAGACTATTACTTTGCCATGTTTTCGGATTAAATGTCACATTACACATAAGCAAATTATCATAACAAACACTAGTATACATTGCCTACAGATTAAAACCACACTTATTATTCTAATCCATGGGTATTGTCAATGTTATACACTGCTTCCCACCATGGTCTCCCAGCTTCTGTATCTTTTGTTCTATAAGCGCATTGCTTGTTTCATCTTCACCAGGTGGTGAAGTGAGGCATGTGATCGTGCCAGTATGGACTTAAGACTTAATGACAACGGAGGAAGAGGGTGACCAAAGGGTGTTTTTAAACTATAGAAGTAATTCAAGAAAACCATTTCCTTTACCACATCTCAGTGTGAATCTCCAATAGGCCCCGGTTACCCCGCGTGGCTTTATCTAAAGTTCTCATCTTTTTAACATCTCGTTTTCAAACTATTTGCACCTTTAATTTAAGTTTCATTTGGTTAATATTATACATCATGATCGTGTCAAAAACAATCATAATACATTCTACAGAAAGCTACAGTGTACCATATTATCAAAAAATCATGGAATTAAAAGATCCTCCACCTCTCCTTTTACCATTATCCATCTTGTGGATAATTCTTGTTAAGTACTCTTACTTTCGGTTGTTCCAATTTCATTGTTAGCTCAAAGGAACACAACTCCGAATTTTGGAAATCTAAATTCTACGCCCTTCTTTACTTTAATCAGTCGGTTTCTCTATGGAGCATGTGTCAGTGCCTTGATTAAAAGTTTTCTCACTCTCCTGAGCCACAATAGCCACTTCATGTCGAACAAAAGATTGGGGTTGGGGAGGGGGGCGGTTGTGTGGAGGTTTTTGCTTATCTTCCCCCTTTATGGTCTCGATGTTTCAGGTTATGAGGGGGTTTGACAGGGTAGATGCTGAGAGGTGGTTTTCCATGGCTGGAGAGTTTAGAACTAGGAGGCATATTTGCAGGATAAGGGGTCGGCCATTTAAGACTGAGATGAGGAGAAATTTCTTCACTCAGAGGATTGTGAATCTTTGGAATTCTCTACCCCAGAGAGTTGTGGATGCTGAGTCGTTGAATATATTCAAGGCTGAGATACACAGATTTCTGAACTCTAGGGGAATCAAGGGATATGGGGATCAGGCAGGAAAGTGGAGTTGTGGTCGAAGATCAGCCATGATCTGATTGAATGGTGGAGCAGGCTTGAGGGGCCATGTGGCCTACTCCTGCTCCTTTTTCTTATGTTCTTATGTAGTGGCCAGGCTATCAGTATAGGCAAGGATGCAAACATCTCCATGAGAAAGCTATCAATTAACCATTTCATCTCGTTCATGAGCCCTGGAGGAACTTTACTGTTCAATGCAATATTATTATTAACCCTTAAAACATAGACTAAACATTCCCAACTTGGTCCAAGTTATGCTGTTTGTTTATTTTACTTAACCTTTTGTTGGAACTTTTATTCCTTAAGTACAATTATACTTAAATGTAATTGTGTAATTTCAAAACTATCCTGTCCAGAAAGTAATATTGATGGACTGAAAGGACTTGCCAATGTACAATTTTATTTCTCCAAAATACTTTCTTCCTTGATACACAGCATTGGGCAGGAACCACTTAGACTGGATTCCTTTTATTTTAAATAAATTTGATCTGCCGTTGTCAGCAGATAAGTATCTTAAATTCTTAACACCACCAGATTACTTCCTGCACCAATACTTATGCGGTCGCGAAAATCATGGTCCTCTGTTTAAAAGAAAAGATAGAAAATCCATTGTGGCTCTTCTTGAGAGCCCATGGGGTTAAAAATAACAAACAATTCATTAATTTCCTTCTGTTGCATTTTACCCTGGGTCCAGAGAAGGCTCCATGCACACTTCCGTGGATGGATCTGGCACCTCACTGCAGGAGGAATTGTCAACAAAGGGGGCACAGAAATAATGTCTAATATTGTGGCTTTTGTTGAGAGCCCAAGGGATTAACTTCTTTGCAGAACAATAACGACGTCGGAGACAGATATCATCAGACTCACACAGCATGTGTTAACGTAGCTTTCACGTAAACTATATTGAATTAAATTCAGGTTAATTTTAAACACCTTCTTATCAGGAAAGACAGCATTTCAGTTCATTCATTTATTTTTAGTTAGTCCAACATTTCCAGATTGTTGTCATAGAGACAAGAGATTAAGTTTCATTTCTTCCACTTTTAACTGAAGGGCGAGTCAGCCGTCACAGCTGAACAAAATCTTTGTAACATTACACAAAAGGGAACACAAAGTAAACATTGAAATGCCCACAACAGCAAAAAGAAAGCACTAACACAGGCTTTTAAAGAGACAGTACATTGAAAACAAAAGAACACATTCTGTAGTTTGTAGCTTTCTCCCTTTCTCCTACATTTATTGTTGAACTGATTTATCATTTTTCACTTAAACCAATTTTCCCATGTTTCCTACTTAATTCAATTTTGTATCAATTTAAAATCTCATCTGCCTCAAATCCTCCCTTTGTTTCTCTATTTTCCCCAATTTTTCTAACGTCTCTTGTTGGGCTGCCTAATTTAGGGTCAAATTACTTTCTTTAACTAGGGCTTGACTCTGGAAGAGCTCTACGTGGCCTCTCAGGGTCTGGATACGTTCTTCACTATTCTGCCCCTCTTTCTTTCCAATTATCAAGTGTCTTTCCCAATTGTTCCTTTACTTTTTCCAATTCCCTCTTTAGATTAGATACCTCCTTGCTTTTCCAACCCATCACTTTCTTTTTGTTTGCTGAGGGCTAATCTACTATCAGGTCCTGCTCTCCTCTACCAAAATTGCTCATTATTCCAGGATGATCCTGGAATGCAAAAGATAACCCCCGGCTTCTCTTCTCCACTACACACCCTCATCTTAAACACCTCTCCCTTGCCCCTTCCACCCTCATCTCCAACAACAAGTTCGAGAAGCTCATGGACTTCTTTGACACTAAGATCCGTTCAGCTGCCTCTGCCGCTCCCCTCCCTTCCCCTAGCTCACCAAGTCAAACATCTCCTAAAGTTCCTGTTACCCTAGCCCTGAACTCGCCTCTTTCTCTAGTTTCTCTCCTATCTCCCCTCATACCCTCCCTGAGCTCATCTTGTCCATGAAACCCATCTCCTACTTCCTCGACCCTATGCCCACCAAACTGCTGACCACCCAACTTCCCTTCCTGGCCCCCAGGTGTCCTAATTGACCCTGAGCTGAGCTTCCGACCCCATATTCTCCCCATCACCAAGACCACATACTTCCACCTCCGTAACATTGCCCCGTCTCCGCCCCGCCTCATCTCATCTGCTGCTGAAACACTCATCCATGCCTTTGTTACCTCTAGACTCGACTATTCCAATGCTCTCCTGGCCGGCCTCCCACCTTGCACCCTCTACAAACTTGAGTTCATCTAAAACTCTGCTGCCCGTATCCTAACACACACCAAGTGTCGTTCACCCATCACCCCCATGCTCGCTGACCTACATCGGCTCCCAGTCCGGGAGCGCCTCAATTTTAAAATTCTCATCCTTGTTTTCAAATCCCTCCATGGACTCGCCCCTCCCTATCTCTGCAACCTCCTCCAACCCTACAACTCTTTGAGATCTCTGCGCTCCTCCAATTCTGGCCTGTTGTGAATCCCCGATTTTAATCGCTCCACCATTATTGGCTATGCCTTCAGCTGATGAAGTAACAGAGAGGATTGATGAGGGCAATGCGGTAGATGTCATGTATATGGACTTTCAAAAGGCATTTGATAAAGTGCCACATAATAGCTTGTCAGCAAAATTGAAGCCCATGGAATAAAAGGGGCAGTGGCAGCATGGATACGAAATTGGCTAAGTGACAGGAAACAGAGAGTAATAGTGAACGGTTGTTTTTCGGACTGGGGGAAGGTTTACAGTGGTGTTCCCCAGGGGTCGGCACTAGGACCACTGCTTTTTTTGATATGTAGAGGGCATAATTTCAAAATTTGCAGATGACACAAAACTTGGAAGTGTAGTAAACAGTAAGGAGGATAGTAATAGTCTTCAAGAGGATATAGACAGGCTGGTGGAATAGGCGGACACACGGCAGATGAAATTTAACGCAAAGAAGTGTGAAGTGATACATTTTGGCAGGAAGAATGAGGAGATGCAATATAAACTAATTCTACAATTCTAAAGGGGGTGCAGGAACAGAGAGACCTGGGTGTGCACAAATCTTTGAAGGTGGCAGGGCAGGTTGAGAAAGTGGTTAAAAAAGCATACGGGATGCTGGGCTTTATAAATAGAGGCATAGAGTACATCTCCTTAGAGCAGAGAAGGTGGAGAGGAGATTTGATAGAACTGTTCAAAATCATGAAGGGTTTAGATAAAGTAAATAAGGAGAAACTGTTCCCATTGGCGGAAGGGTCGAGAACCAGAGGACACGGATTTAAGGTGATTGGCAAAAGAACCAAAGGCGACATGAGGAAAAACTTTTTAATGCAGCGAGTAGCTACGATCTGGAATGCGCACCCTGAAAGGGTGGTGGAAGCAGATTCAATCATGGCTTTCAAAAAGGAATTGGGTAAATACTTGAAGGGAAAAAATTGCAGGGCTACAGGGAAAGAGCAGGGGAATGGGACTAACTGGATTGCTCTTACGAAAAAGCCAGCATCGGCTCAATGGGCCGAATGGCCTCCTTCTGTGCTGTAACCATTCTATGATTCTATGCCTAGGCCCCAAGCTCTGGAATTCCCTCCCTAAACCTCTCCGTCTCTCTACCTCTCTCTCCTCCTTTAAGATGCTCCTTAAAACCTAATGCTTTGATCAAGCTTTTGGTCACCTGTCCTAACATCTCACTCGGTGCTAAGAGCGAGCACACTGGGACATTTTACTATGTTAAAGAAACTATATAAATGCAAGTTGTTGTTGTTTTTTGGGACTACTCCCTTCAGATCTGCCCACTTACCATCATTTGCCTTGTAAGGGGTGGATGGAGGTTCCACACTTTAAGGCAAAGAGGAAACCTCTATAAACAAAGGATACTGTGGGGGGAGGGGGGAAACGTCCACAGAATGTCATGGTTGTGCTCACAAACTGCATCAATTACGTATGAAAGAAGACATCATTCTAATGTAGGAAACTATCATACAAAGGTACCGCCCCCGTATATTAATTTCCCAAACAATATCCATGTTATTGATATTGATGTCCCAAGCACTGGGGGTAATGTTGTCCCAAGCACTCAGGGTGATATTTGTGCCCCAAACACTGGGAGTGATATTGGTGCCCTAAATACTGTGGGTGATATTGGTGTCCCAAGCACTGGGGGTCATAGTGGTGCCCCAAGCACTGGGGGTGATATTGATGTCCCAAGCACTGGGGGTGATACTGATGTCCCAAGCACTGGGGGTGATATTGATGTCCCAAGCACTGGGGGTGATATTGATGTCCCAAGCACTGGGGGTGATATTGGTGCCCCAAGTACTGGGGGTGATATTGGTGCCCCAAGTACTGGGGGTGATATTGATGTCCCAAACACTGGGGGTGATATTGATGTCCCAAACACTGGGGGTGATATTGGTGTCCCAAGCACTGGGGGTGATATTGATGTCCCAAACACTGGGGGTGATATTGGTGTCCCAAGCACTGGGGGTGATATTGATGTCCCAAGCACTGGGGGTGATATTGATGTCCCAAACACTGGGGGTGATATTGATGTCCCAAACACTGGGGGTGATATTGGTGTCCCAAGCACTGGGGGTGATATTGATGTCCCAAACACTGGGGGTGATATTGGTGTCCCAAGCACTGGGGGTGATATTGATGTCCCAAGCACTGGGGGTGATATTGATGTCCCAAGCACTGGGGGTCATAGTGGTGCCCCAAGTACTGGGGGTGATATTGGTGCCCCAAGTACTGGGGGTGATATTGATGTCCCAAACACTGGGGGTGATATTGGTGTCCCAAGCACTGGGGGTGATATTGATGTCCCAAGCACTGGGGGTGATATTGATGTCCCAAGCACTGGGGGTGATATTGATGTCCCAAGCACTGGGATGATATTGATGTCCCAAGCACTGGGGGTGATATTGATGTCCCAAGCACTGGGGGTGATATTGATGTCCCAAGCACTGGGGGTGATATTGATGTCCCAAGCACTGGGGGTGATATTGATGTCCCAAGCACTGGGGGTCATAGTGGTGCCCCAAGTACTGGGGGTGATATTGGTGCCCCAAGTACTGGGGGTGATATTGATGTCCCAAGCACTGGGGGTGATATTGATGTCCCAAGCACTGGGGGTCATAGTGGTGCCCCAAGTACTGGGGGTGATATTGATGTCCCAAACACTGGTGGTGATATTGGTGTCCCAAGTACTGGGGGTGATATTGATGTCCCAAACACTGGGGGTGATATTGGTGTCCCAAGCACTGGGGGTGATATTGATGTCCCAAACACTGGGGGTGATATTGATGTCCCAAGCACTGGGGGTCATAGTGGTGCCCCAAGTACTGGGGGTGATATTGGTGCCCCAAGTACTGGGGGTGATATTGATGTCCCAAACACTGGGGGTGATATTGGTGTCCCAAGCACTGGGGGTGATATTGATGTCCCAAACACTGGGGGTGATATTGGTGTCCCAAGCACTGGGGGTGATATTGATGTCCCAAGCACTGGGGGTGATATTGATGTCCCAAGCACTGGGGGTGATATTGATGTCCCAAGCACTGGGGTGATATTGATGTCCCAAGCACTGGGGGTGATATTGATGTCCCAAGCACTGGGGGTGATATTGATGTCCCAAGCACTGGGGGTGATATTGATGTCCCAAGCACTGGGGGTGATATTGATGTCCCAAGCACTGGGGGTGATAGTGGTGCCCCAAGTACTGGGGGTGATATTGATGTCCCAAGCACTGGGGGTCATAGTGGTGCCCCAAGTACTGGGGGTGATAGTGGTGCCCCAAGTACTGGGGGTGATATTGATGTCCCAAGTACTGGGGGTGATATTGATGTCCCAAGTACTGGGGGTGATATTGGTGCTCCAAGTACTGGGGGTGATATTGATGTCCCAAGTACTGGGGGTGATATTGGTGCTCCAAGTACTGGGGGTGATATTGATGTCCCAAGTACTGGGGGTGATAGTGGTGCCCCAAGTACTGGGGGTGATATTGGTGCTCCAAGTACTGGGGGTGATATTGGTGCCCCAAACACTGGGGATGATATTGTTGTCCCAAGCACTGGGGGTAATGTTGTCCCAAGCACTCGGGGTAATATTTGTGCCCCAAACACTGGGGGTGATATTGGTGCCCTAAATACGGTGGGTGATATTGGTATCCCAAGCACGGTGGGTGATATTGGTGCCCTAAACACTGTGGGTGATATTGGTATCCCAAGCACTGTGGGTGATATTGGTATCCCAAGCACGGTGGGTGATATTGGTGCCCTAAACACTGTGGGTGATATTGGTATCCCAAGCACGGTGGGTGATATTGGTATCCCAAGCACTGTGGGTGATATTGGTATCCCAAGCACGGTGGGTGATATTGGTGCCCTAAACACTGTGGGTGATATTGGTATCCCAAGCACGGTGGGTGATATTGGTATCCCAAGCACTGTGGGTGATATTGGTATCCCAAGCACGGTGGGTGATATTGGTGCCCTAAACACTGTGGGTGATATTGGTATCCCAAGCACGGTGGGTGATATTGGTGCCCTAAACACTGTGGGTGATATTGGTATCCCAAGCACTGTGGGTGATATTGGTATCCCAAGCACTGTGGGTGATATTGGTATCCCAAGTACTGGGGGTGATATTGGTGCCCCAAGCACTGTGGGTGATAATGGAGCCCCAAATGCAGTGGTTGATGTTGGTATCCCAAGAACTGTGGGTAGTAATGGTATCCCTAGAACTGTGGGTGATATTGGTATTCCAAGCAAGTAAATGACTTAAAATAGGGTTATATTGTTTAGTTCATTGTTGCTTTACTCTATCTTCATGAAAAAAAACAAGGGAGAAAATCACCAATCTACAGCTCCTTGCGGGGAGTTGTGCTCAGTGGGAGTTTGGGTCAGAGATCAGGTTACAAAGTCTGGATCCAATTCTCTAACCCTTCATCTGTGGCTCCCTATGGGGAGTTGAGGATTGGTGTAATTAGCCCAAAGTTGTTTCACAATCTGTTCCTTTGTTTTGGAAGGGAGAAGAATCTGTGTAGTTGTATGTCATTGTCATCACTAAAAATATCAATGATGTAAACTGCATTGGTCTCAGCCTTGGCTCAGCTGAGTCAGAAGGTTGTGGGTTCAAGCCCCATTCCAGGGACTTCAGTGCAGCACTGAGGGAGTGCTGCACTGTCGGAGGCCCCGTCTGCCCTCTCTGTGGATCCCACAGCACTACTCAGTGTCCTGGCCGACATTTATCCCTCAACCGCCATCAAAAAAAGATGATCTGGTCACTTGCTGTTTGTGGGACCTTGCTGTGTGCAAATTGGCTGCTGCGTTTCCCTTCATTACAACAGTGACTACACTTCAAACCTACTTCATTGACTGTAAAGCGCTTTGGGGCGTCCTGAGGTTGCGAAAGGCGCCATATAAATGCAAGTTCTTTCTTTCCTTTTAGACGTGAGCTACATCACTCTGCCATGTGTTTATATATAATGATAATGCTGCTTCTTTAATTATAATACACTTCCTTATCTCCACTTCTCCTGTAGGTTGTTAAAATGATGATTGTGGTGGTGGTCACCTTCACCATTTGCTGGCTGCCCTACCACATCTTCTTTCTGGTGATCAAACAGTACCCACAAGTCAGCGGCTGGAAGCCCATACAACAGGTTTACTTAGCTGTGTTCTTACTGGCAATGAGTTCCAACATGCACAACCCCATCATATACTGTTGCCTAAACAGCCGGTAAGTCAGGCACTCTGGGGGGATAGGGAGGGGAATCTTTCTACTCAGCATTTAAATCCTCAGATTATAAACAGAGATTTTAAAAATTGTCATTCCTAGTTTAGAAACGGTTTGAAATTGGTTCCCTACCCTTGCCATAAATGCTTGGTGGCCATTTTGGAAATCCCCCAAAACAGATTACAGACATAAATAGATCATTTTCTTGTGGTCACAGAGTTAGTTTTATCTTTAATTTTCTTCACTAGGTCAAGAGTTGATTCTCAGTTGGAAAGGCTCGTCACTGACCCGACACTGACCCATTCAGGCCAGGAAGGTTCCAGCTTCAATCGCTGGTTTTGCCGAGCTAGTTCGGCCATGACAGCGGTAGGGATGCACGACTTCCAGCAACGTTCCTGGGAGAAGTAAGAGAAAACCTGGCCAGAATTCTCACTCCTGAACACTTCCAGTAATCCCAACTGGGAGCATGAGTGCATGTTGTGAGTACTGGTTAAGAACTAAGCTCAACATTCTGGCAGTGCCTCCTTGGTTAAACACCTGATGGCACTCATTGCCCAGGCTGCCTACGAAGAATGGCTGTGTGGTTAAAGCCACCTGTGGAATTATCCCCCATATACCACTCCCCCCCCTCCCCCCACACCCAGTATGAACCTGCTTCAGGACAGGGACAACAGTCAGAGGGAAAACTGGGCAAAGGGTAAAATGGGTTCTCCGGGAGGAGAGGGGGGATTTTCGGGTGTCGGACTCCATCTGATGGAATCAGTCCAAGGCTCATCCAATTTTCATGGTTGGGCCTGATTTCCATAATGTCGGCGAGCTGCGAGCTCTTGGGCAGCAACCTCAGGCAGCCTGCTAGCCGGGGAGGGGGGATAAATTCCTCTGAGGGGCTGAGCTGAGGATGATCGACCATCCCCCCACCCCCCCCCCCCGATGGTCGAACGTCCCCGCCCCCCGATGACCGACTTTCGCCCCATCCCCCGATGACTGACCTTCCCCCTCACCCCCCCTCCCCCACTGATGGCCGACCGTCTGCCGCCCCCCCGATGACTGACCTTCTCCCCATCCCCCTGATGAACAACCATCCCCCCCACCCCCGGATGGCTGATCTTCCCCCCCAACCCCTCCCCCGATGGCCGACCGTCCCCCCTCATGATTGCCGGGGACCGACCACAAGGTTCCCCAACTGCAGCCTTGTACCGCTGGTTTTAAGAACATAAGAAAGAGGAGTTGGAGTAGGCCATACAGCCCCTCGAGCCTGCTCCGCCATTCAATAAGATCATAGCTGATCTTCAACCTCAACTCCACTTTCCGGCCCGATCCCCATATCCCTTGATTCCCCTAGAGTCCAAAAATCTATCGATCTCAGACTTGAACATACTCAACGACTCAGCATCCACAGCCCTCACTTAATCAGTCTATATCCCTTTGCAGACTCTGTGTCCTCCTCACAGCTTACTTTCCCACCTAGCTTTGTATCGTCAGCAAACATGGATACATTACACTCGGTCCCATCGTCTAAGTCATTAACATAGATTGTAAATAGCTGAGGCCCGAGCACTGATCCTTGCGGCACCCCACTAGTTACAGCCTGCCAACCTGAAAATGACCCGTTTATCCCTGCTCTCTCTTTTCTGTCCATTAACCAATCCTCTATCCATGCTAATATATTACCCCAACCCCATAAGCCCTAACCTTGCATAACAACCTTTTATGTGGCACCTTATCGAATGCCTTTTGAAAATCTAAATATACTACATCCACTGGTTCCCCTTTATCTACCCTACTAATTACATCCTCAAAAACTCTAATAAATTTGTCAATCACAATTTCCCTTTCATAAAACCATGTTGACTCTGCCTAATCATATTATGATTTTCTAAATGCCCTGTTACCATTTCCCTAATAATGGATTCCAGCATTTTCCTGACGACTGACGTCAGGATAACTAGCCTGAAGTTCCCTATTTTCTCTCTCCCTCCTTTTTTGAATAGCGGGGTTACATTTGCTACCTTCTGGGACCGTTCTAAAATCTAGGGAACTTTGGAAGATCATAACCAATGCATCCACTATCTCTGCAGCCACCTCTTTTAGAACCCTAGGATGTAGGCCATCAGGTCCAGGGGAATTGTCGGCTTTTAGTCCCATCAGTTTCTCCAGTACTTTTTCTCTACTGATATTAATAACTTTAAGTTCCTCACTCTCATTAGCCCCTTGGTTCCCCACTATTTCTGCTATGCTTTTTGTGTCTTCTACTGTGAAGACAGATACACAATATTTGTTTGATGTCTCTGACATTTCCCTATTCCCCATTATAATTTCTCCAGTCTCAGCCTCTATGGGGCTCATGTTTACTTTCGCTACTCTCTTCCTTTTTACATACTTGTATAAGCTCTTACAGTCCGTTTTTATATTTCTTGCTAGTTTACTCTCATATTTTATTTTCTCCCTTTTTATCAATTTTTTGTCATCCTTTGCTGGTTTCTAAAACTCTCCCAATCCTCAGGCTTACTACTGTTCCTCGCAACATTATAAGCCTCTTTTAATCTAATACTATCCTTAACTTCTTCAGTTAGCCACAGCTGAATCACTTTTCCCCTACTTTTTATTTCTCAATGGAATGTATATTCGTTGAGAATATTGCAATATTTGTTTAAATGTTTGCCATTGCTTATCTACTGTCATACCTTTTAATCTAATTTCCCAATCTACCTTAGCCAACTCGCCCCTCATACCTATATAATTGGCTTTATTTAAGTTTAAGACTCTAGTTTCGGACTTAAGTACATCACTCTTAAACTCAATGTGAAATTCTATCATATTATGATCACTTTTCCCCAGAGGATCCTTTACTGTGAGATTACGAATTAACCCTGTCTCATTACACAATACAAGATCTAAAATAGCCTGTTCCCTGGTTGGTCCCATGATGAATTGATCTAGGAAAGTGTCTCGAATGTATTCCATGAACTTGTCCTCCAGACTGACTTGCCAATTTGATTTGTCCAGTCTATATGAAGATTAAAGTCCCCAATGATTATTGCATTACATTTGTTACCAGCTCCTATTATTTCTTGATTAATACTCTGTCCAACGGTATAGCTACAGCTGTCAATTTGGCCGGCTGCCGGGCAGAAAATGAATCAGAAAAATGATAATGAGGTCCTGCCGTGAAGTTCGGCAGGACTTCCACGTCCCCGGCTTTCCCCGCATCCTTCCCGCCTCCTCATAAATATCGGGGCTAATGTTTCAGAAATGATTTTGGCTCAGAAGATCAAGATGTCGAATCAATTTGGGTGGAGGTAAGAAATAGCAAGGGAAAGAAATCACTGGTGGGAGTAATATATAGGTCCCCTAACAGTAGCTACACTGTAGGACAAAATATTAATCAGGAAATAAGGGGGGCTTGTAAAAAAGGTAATGCAATAATCATGGGCAATTTTAACTTTCACATAGATTGGACAAATCAAATTGGCAAAAATAGCCCTGAGGAGGAGTTCATAAAGTGTATTTGGGACTGTTTCTTAGACCAATACGTCGGGGAACCAACCAGGGAACAGGCCGTTTTGGATCTGGTAATGGGTAATGAAACAGGATTAATTAATGACCTCAAAGTAAAGGATCCCTTGGGAAGCAGTGATCATAACATGATAGAATTTCACATCCAGTTTGAGAGCAAGGATCTTGGGTCTGAAACTACTGTATTAAACTTAAACAAGGGCAATTATAAAGGGATGAGGGTGGAATTGGCTAAAGTGGACTGGGTAAACAGATTAGACGGTATGATGGTGGATAAGCAGTGGCAAACATTTAAAAAGATATTTTATGACTCGCAACAAAAATATATCCCTGTGAGGAGGAAAGACTCCACAAAAAGGGTGAACCAACCATGGCTAACTAAGGAAGTAAAGGATGGTATCAGGTTAAAAGAAAAAGCATACAATGTGGCAAAGATTACCGGTAAGCCCGAAGATTGGGAAAACTTTAAAAACCAGCAAAGGATGACTAAAAGAATAATAAAGAGGGAGAAAATAAATTCTGAGAGTAAACTAGCAAGAAATATAAAAACTGACAGTAAAAGCTTCTACAAGTATATAAAAAGGAAGAGGGTAGCTAAAGTAAACATTGGTCCCTTAGAGGATGAGACTGGGGAAATAATAATGGAAAACAAGGAAATCGCAGAGGAATTGAACAAATATTTTGTATCTGTCTTCACAGTAGAAGACTGTAATAATATACCAATAATAGTAGAAAATCAAGGGGCAAAGGGGAGGGAGGAACTCAAAACAATCACGATCACTAGAGAAAAAGTACTAGGTAAACTAATGGGTCTAAAGGCTGACAAATCCCCTGGACCTGATGGCTTGCATCCGAGGGTCTTAAAGGAAGTGGCTACAGAGATAGTGGATGCATTGGTTGTAATCTTCCAGAATTCACTAGATTCTGGAAAGGTCCCAGCGGATTGGAATAACTGCAAACGTAACACCCCTATTCAAGAAGGGACAGAAAGCAGGTAACTATAGACCAGTAAGCCTAACATTTATCATTGGGAAAATACTAGAATCCATTATTAAGGAAATAGTAGCAGGACATTTGGAGACTCATAATACAATCAAAGAGAGTCAACATGGTTTTATGAAAGGGAAATTATGTCTGACAAATTTATTAGAGTTCTTTGAGGAAGTAACGGGCAGGGTGGATAAAGGGGAACCAATGGATGCAGTATATTTGGATTTCCAAAAGGCATTCGATAAGGTGCCACATAAAAAATTACTGTACAAGATAAGAGCTCATGGTGTTGGAGGTAATATACTGGCATGGATAGAGGATTGGCTAACTAACAGAAAACAAAGAGTCGGGATAAAATGGTCATTTTCAAAATGGCAATCTGTAACTAGTGGGGTGCCGCATCGATCAGTGCTGGGGCCTCAACTATTTACAATATATATCAACGACTTGGATGAAGGAACAGAGTGTCTTGTGGCCAAATTTGCTGATGATACAAAGATAGGTGGAAAAGCAAGTTGCGATGAGGACACAAAGTGTCTGTAAAGGGATATTGACAGGTTTAGCGAATGGGCAAAAATTTGGCAGATGGAATATAATGTGGGAAAATGTGAAGTCATCCACTTTAGGAGGAAAAATAAAAAAGCAAAATATTATTTGAATGGAGAAATACTACAAAATGCTGCGGTACAGAGGGATCTGGGTGTCCTCGTACATGAAACACAAAAAGTCAACATACAGGTGCAGCAGGTAATCCGGAAGGCAAACAGAATATTGGCCTTTATTTCTAGGGGGTTGGAGTATAAAAGCAGGGAAGTCATGCTACAACTGTACAGGGTGCTGGTGAGACCACACCTGGAGTGCTGTGTACAGTTCTGGTGTCCTTATTTAAGGAAGGACATACTTGCATTGGAGGCAGTTCAGAGAAGGTTCACTAGGTTGATTCCGGGTATGGAAGGGTTGTCTTATGAGGAAAGATTGAACAGGTTGGGTCTATACTCATTGGAGTTTAGAAGAATGAGAGGAGATCTTATTGAAACATATAAGATTCTGAGGGGACTCGATAGGGTAGATGCTGAGAGGATGTTACCCCTCATAGGGGAATCTAAAACTAGGGGGCATAGTCTCAGAATAAGGGGTCGCCCGTTTAAGACGGAAATGAGGAGGAATTTCTTCTCCCAGAGGGTCGTGAATCTTTGGAATTCTTTACCCCAAAAAGCTGTGGAGGCTGAGTCATTGAATACATTCAAGGCTGAGTTAGACACAGTTGTGATCAGCAAGGGAGTCAAAGGATACGGGGAAAGGGCGGGAACGTGGAGTTGAGGTAAAAATCAGATCAGCCATGATCTCATTGAATGGCGGAGCAGGCTCGAGGGGCAAAATGGCCTACTCCTGCTCCTATCTCTTATGGTCTCTTATGGTTTTATAGGTCGATGACCTTTCATCAGAACTGAAAGATGTTAGAGATGAACAGCTTTTAAGCAAGTACAGAGCCAGGGAATAGGAGAGCAGAGAAAGAACAAAAGGGAAAAGATTGTGATAGGATGGAGGGCAGGAGTGATAAAATGACAAAAGGGATGATGGCACAAAGCCAAAGGAGGTAATAATGGGACAAGTAAAGAAATGAAAGATGGGTCCAGAGGAGGTGTAAATGGTTACAGGATGTCCATGAGAAAATTGGAGCGGTGGTTCAGGTCTGAAGTAGTTAAACTCAATGTTAAAGCCAAAAGGCTGTGAAGTGCCCAGTAGAAAGATGAGGTGCTGTTCCTTGAATTTCCTATTTCAGATTTTGCTTTTGAGAATGTTCTTTAACTCTTTTCTGGTGGCTACAATTACCCCATTCTGTTGGCAAGCTCTGTTCTGCGTACATCAAACAATATTGAAGACTTTTAAATGTATCACGAAAGGGATCGCTTCATACTCTATTTCCACTCTTTCGTCTCAGATATGATGGGTTAGAGAGTTGTTTTCACCGTACCACCTCTTCCCCAGGTGCCTAGAAGGTAAATTTTCCTTTTTAGTTTCCCTGGCATTCAGCTTCACGCACTCAAAATACAGATCAGGAGTTCAGGCATGTGTCCAAATTCCCAATATATGTTTGGGATCAGGAAGCTCTGTGCCAGGTGTAATAAAGATGAAAATGTGTAACTTACTCTCTCTGTCTTGTGATGCATTAAAAATGTTGCATCCCAAATCTGTGCCCATCTTTCCCACAACTTGCAGTTTGAATCTCTCCAATCAGATTTCCTTCTCTACCACAGCACCGAAACAGCCCAAACCAAAGTAACAAAGGATATCTCTGACTGTGATTTTGATGCCTTAACCCTTATTCATTCTCCTTGACCTTTGACGTGGCCAACCACACCATCCTCCTCCAACTTTTCGCCTGCATTGTCCATCTCAGTGGGACTGCCCTCACTTGGTTCCACTCTTATCTATCCAGCCATAGCCAGAGCATCTCCAAGAATGGTTTGTCTTCCCACCCCCACATGTTACCTCAGGTGTCCCCCAAAGATCTATCCTTGGAACCCTCCTCTACCTCATCCAAATGCTGCCCTTAGTGGCCACATCATCTGTAGATATGGGGTCAGCTTCCACAAGTACACTGATGACACCCAGCTCTACCTCTCCAGCACCCCTCCATTGTTTTTTTGATGTCAGTCTTGGATGAGCTACAGTTTCTTCTAGTTAAACATTAAGAAAACAAAATCAAGTTCTTCAGCCTCCACCACGAGCTCCGTACCCTTGCCATTGATTCCAACCTCCCTCCTCAGCCATTGTCTCAGGCTAAACCAGTCTATTCGCAACCTCGGTGTCCTATTTGACCCCGAGATAAGCTTCTGACCCCATATCCTTTCTGTCACAAAGAACACCTAATTCCACTTCCGTAACATCTCCAACCTCTGCCCCTACCTCCACCCATTTGCTACTGAAACCCTCATCCACGCCTTTGTTATCTCCAGACTCGACCATCCCAAGGCTCTCCTGACCGGCCTCCCATCCTCTACCATTCATACATTACAGCTTATCCAAAACTCTGCTGCCCGTATTCTATCCTGCACCAAGTGCTGCTCACCCATCACCCCTGACATTGCTGAATTGCATTGGTTCCTGGGCCCCAGCACCTCAAATTTAAAATTCTGACCTTTGTGTTTAGACCTCTTCACAGCCATGTGCTTCCCTATCTCTATAACCTCCTCCAGCCCTACAACCCCCTCCCACTCAAGCTCTTCCATTCCTCTGACTCTGGCCTCTTGTACACTTCCAATTCACCTCACCATTGGCGACCATGCCTTCAGCTGCCTAAGCCCTCGGTTTTGGAATTCATTACCTAAACCGCTCCACCCTCCCACCTCACTCACCACATTTAAGGCTCTCCTTAAAATCCACCTCTTTGACCAAGCTTTTGGTCATCTGCCCTAATAGGTCCTTCTTTGGCTCGGCGTAATTTTTTTTAAGATTACGCCTCTGTGACACGCCTTGGGACATTTTTCTATGTTAAAGGTGCTATATAAATGCAAGGCACTGTTGAATTTAGAAAAACAAAACCTCTATCTCACAACCCTCTGCCACACGATCCTGCCTTACTCAACAGAAACAAATGGGACAGGTGGTAGAGAAAGATATAAATGTGATGAGTTCATCTGCCCAGATAGACGAAGAGCTGCCCTTCATGGTAAATCCATGATGGATGTATGGATATATTTTTAATTAGCTGGCTTGAATAATGTTATGAAGGTACAATAGTGTTTCTGGGCTCAGATCTAATTGTAAACTAATTGACCTTCTTTCATGTTCCATGACGTCAAGCAAACCAACAACAACAACTTGCCTTTATATAGAGCATTTAACATAGTAAAATGCCCCAAGGCACTTCACAGGAGTGTTATCAGACCAAATTTGACACAAGCCACATAAGGAGATATTAGGACAGGGGACCATAAGCTTGGTCAAAGAGGTAGGTTTAAAGGAGGAGGGAGAGGCAGCAAGGTGGAGAGGTTTAGGGAGGGAATTCCAGAGCTTAAGGCCTCGGCAGCTGAAGGCACGGCCGCCAATGGTGGAGCGATGAAAATCAAGGATGCGCAAGAGGCCAGAATTGGAGGAGCACAGAGATCTCGGAGAGTTGTAGGGCTGGCGGAGGTTACAGAGATAGGGAGGGGGTGAGGCCATACAGGGAATTGAAAACAAGGATGAGAATTTTAAAATTGAGCTGTTGCCAAACCAGGAGCCAATGTAGGTCAGCAAGCACAGGGATGATGGGTGAATGGATACGGGCAGCAGAGTTTTAGATGAGCTCAATGGTATAGAAGTTTTGGAACAGCCCAGCCAAGGGGTTTATTTGGCAAGAACATGATCCGGTTTAGTTCGTGTGGAGCAGCCATTGATGAGTGCAAAATAGCAGTTAGTTGAAATTAAATTCCACTGCCCGCAATTTCCACGACTGTGTATGTTGGTTGTTCAGATCTCCAGCTGAAGTTATGGGACCTAAATACTCCGGGTCCCAGCCATGGCAGTCAAAGTTTTCCAGATAGCATTATGGGGACACAGCCTCCGCCCACCCTTACAAGGCCATCCATTAAATGGTTGGGGGGGGCGTCAGGGTAAGAACTCCATCAATCAGGAGGTCTTCTGGCCCGGCTTCAGTAACGGCCTGGTATGAGTTGCCGCAGGTTCACCTGACCAACGGGGGTGGGGGTGGGGCCCACCTGAGGATCAGGGCCTGGACTTCCTCCCACCCTGTCTCCCCGGAAGATGAGGGACCAAAGGTTTGTTTATATATAAAATTACAAATGGCCTCCTAACACATGGAGCTGCTGAGGGCAACTTCTTCCCCTTTCTGGGAGAGGGGGAAACCCAGCACTCCTCCTGACCCACCAAGCTTTGGCTGGCATTTCTTGCCTCTTTGGGGGGGGTTTAATCTTGGGCCCTCCCCCAAACAAAGACCTGCTACTCAAGGTCCCGCCCTCTGACCCCGTGAACCTCGGCAGGGTCAGCAGTGGAGACAGTGGGAAGGTGCTTCCTGGCAGTTACACCGGGGTGACTGAGTTTCAGTCCCTATCTTTTATGGGGTGCACGTCACCCAAGATGGGGTGCACAGATGGGCTCAGCATTTTCTTTGTTTATGTGCTTGCAGATTTCGAGCGGGATTCAAGGGGGCTTTCCGATGGTGCCCCTTCATTGAATTTTCCAGCTAC
Source organism: Heptranchias perlo (assembly GCF_035084215.1). Taxonomy (NCBI): domain Eukaryota; kingdom Metazoa; phylum Chordata; class Chondrichthyes; order Hexanchiformes; family Hexanchidae; genus Heptranchias; species Heptranchias perlo. The sequence goes on along the minus strand of NC_090328.1, from coordinate 99,538,042 downwards.
GATAAACTGGAACTACAAATGGCCAGGTTTCAGCCCACCCGACAGAACAGTGCTTATACCATCACCCGCATGGAGTCCAACATGACGGTGGAGATGGACATATCCGAAAATGACAGTACGGAGGCTTGCAGCAAAAAGGGCGCAGCTTTACGAAATATGAATTTCAATGGACACTCTCGACGTAGTTCCAAAAACACTTCCAGAAGTTCGAGCTTCTTCAGTCAGACAAACACGTCATTGGACGAATACTCATAGAGCAGTAGATTGTGTTATCTCATTAGTCAACTGGGCATGCTCAATTGGTGCAGTGCAACATGCAAGCTAGTTCCTTTGTGTCAGTTTGGCTCAGTTGGTAGCACTCTCCCCTCTTGATATAGACGGCCATGAGTTCAAGTTCCACTCCTGCACTGGAGTCTGTAATCTAGGCTGGTGCTGCATTGTCAGAGATGCCATCCTTTGGATGAGAGGATGGGGCCAATTTTCATGGCCTCCACTGCGTGGAAACAAAGCTGAACATTTTTTTTTATTAACTCATGGGATGTGGGCGTCGCTGGCGAGGCCAGCATTTATTGCCCATCCCTAATTGCCCTTGAGAAGGTGGTGGTGAGCCGCCTTCTTGAACCCTGCAGTCCGTGTGGTGAAGGTTCTCCCACAGGGCTGTTAGATAGGGAGTTCCAGGATTTTGACCCAGCAACGATGAAGGAACGGAGATATATTTCCAAGTCAGGATGGTGTGTGACTTGGAGGGAAACGTGTAGGTGGTGTTGTTCCCATGCACCTGCTGCCCTTGTCCTTTTAGGTGGTAGAGGTCACGGGTTTGGGAGATGCTGTCGAAGAAGCCTTGGCGAGTTGCTGCAGTGCATCCTGTAGATGGTACACACTGCAGTCACGGTGCGCTGGTGCTGGAGGGAGTGAATGTTTAAGTGGTGGATGGGGTGCCAATCAAACGGGCTGCTTTATCTTGGATGGTGTCGTGCTTCTTCAGTGTCGTTGGAGCTGCACTCATCCAGGGAAGTGGCGAGTATTCCATCACACTCCTGACTTGTGCCTTGTAGATGGTGGAAAGGCTTTGGGGAGTCAGGAGGTGAGTCACTCGCCACAGAATACCCAGCCTCTGACCTGCTCTTATTTATGTGGCTGGTCCAGTTAAGTTTCTGGTCAATGGTAACCCCCAGAATGTTGATTGTGGGTGATTTGGTGATGGTAATGCCGTTGAATGTCAAGGGGAAGTGGTTAGACTCTCTCTTGTTGGAGATGGACATTGCCTGGCACTTGTTTGGCGCGAATGTTACTTGCCACTTATCAGCCAAAGCCTAGATGTTGCTCATGCAGCATGCAGGCACAGACTGCATCATTATCTGAGTGGTTGCGAATGGAACTGAACACTGTGCAATCATCAGCGAACATCCCCACTTCTGACCTTATGATCTCCATTGATGAAGCAGCTGAAGATGGTTGGGCCTAGGACACTGCCCTGAGGAACTCCTGCAGCGATGTCCTGGGGCTAAGATGATTGGCCTCCAACAACCACTACTATCTTCCTTTGTGCTGGATATGACTCCAGCCACTGGAGAGTTTTCCCCCGATTCCCATTGACTTCAATTTTACTAGGGCTCCTTGGTGCCACACTCGGTCAAATGCTGCCTTGATGTCAAGGGCAGTCACTCTTACCTCACCTCTGGAATTCAGCTCTTTTGTCCATGTTTGGACCAAAGCTGTAATGAGGTCTGGAGCTGAGTGGTCCTGGCAGAACCCAAACTGAGCATCAGTAAGCAGGTTATTGGTGAATAAGTGCCGCTTGATAGCACTGTCGACGACACCTTCCGTCACTCTGCTGATGATTGAGAGTAGACTGATGGGGTGGCAATTGGCCGGATTGGATTTGTCCTGCTTTTTGTGGACAGGACATACCTGGGCAATTTTCCACATTGTCGGGTAAATGCCAGTGTTGTAGCTGCACTGGAACAGCTTGGCTAGAGGCACGGCTAGTTCTGGAGCACAAGACTTCAGCACTACAGCTGGGATGTTGTCAGGGCCAATAGCCTTTGCTGTATCCAGTGCACTCAGCCATTTCTTGACATCACGTGGAGTGAATCAAATTGGCTGAAGACTGGCTTCTGTGATGGTGGGGATCTCGGGAGGAGGCTGCGATGGATCATCCACTCGGCACTTCTGGCTGAAGATGGTTGCAAACACTTCAGCCTTGTCTTTTGCACTCATGTGCTAGACTCTGCCATCATTGAGAATGGGGATGTTTGCAGAGCCTCCTCCTCCCGTTAGTTGTTTAATTGTCCACCACCATTCACAACTGGATGTGGCAGGACTGCAGAGCTTTGATCTGATCCGTTGGTTGAGGAATTACTTTGCTCTGTCTATGGCATGCTGCTTCCACTGTTTAGCATGCATGTAGTCCTGGGTTGTAGCTTCACCAGGTTGGCACCTCATTTTTAGGTACGCCTAGTGCTGCTCCTGGCATGCTCTTCTACACTCCTCATTGAACCAGGGTTGATCCCCCTGGCTTGTTGGTAATGGTAGAGTGAGGAATATGCCAGGCCATGAGGTTACAGATTGTGCTGGAATACAATTCTGCTGCTGTTGATGGCCCACAGCGCCTCATGGATGCCCAGTTTTGAGCTGCTAGATCTGATCTGAATCTATCCCATTTAGCACGGTGATAGTGCCACACAACACATTGGACGGTGTCCTCAGTGTGAAGAGGGGACTTCGTCTCCACAAGGACTGTGCGGTGGTCACTCCTCCCAATACTGTCATGGACAGATGCATCTGTGACAGGTGAGGACGAGGTCAAGTAGATTTTTCCCTCGTGTTGATTCTCTCATCACCTGCCTCAGGCCCAGTCTGGCTTTTCTGTCCTTCAGGACTCGGCCAGCTCGGTCAGTAGTGGTGCTACCGAGCCACTCTTGGTGATGAACATTGACGTCCCCCACCCAGAGTACATTCTGTGCCCTTGCTACCCTCATTGCTTCCTCCAAGTGGTGTTCAACATGGAGGAGGACTGATTCATAGCTGAGGGAGGGTGGTAGGTGATAATCAGCAGGAGGTTTCCTTGCCCATGTTTGACCATAACGTCCCACTCCCACTGCTGATCCCGACCCACTGTGGAAATGGCCAGCCAGAGTCCCCGCCTGTATCAGCCGGGAGCCTTCTTTGAATCTACAAGTCATGGCCCCAACACTGTTTGTAGGTCTCCGATGCAATTTTCATGTACCAATGGGCTGAGCGGGCGTGACATGCATGTTCTGCCCATTTGGCACTAGGCGTAGAGCAGCCTAGCTGGCAGACGTTAAAGGAACTGCCGCAGGCCGCTCAGGAAATACATGTGGGACCAGCGTTGGCGAGCAGCTCATGAACGCCAGGTGGCGCAATAGCACCGCCCGCTTGATATCCACCCAAAATAAAAATCGTCCCTGTGGAGACGGGGCCCAGTCTGCCTGGTCTGGTGGACATCAAAACCCCTGTGGCACTATTTGAGGAAGAGCAGAGTTGTTCTGGCCAATAGCCATAGGAACATAGGAACAGGAGTAGGCCATTCAGCTCCTCGTGCCTGCTCTGCCATTTGATAAAATCATGGCTGATCTGTGATCTAACTCCATATATCTGCCTTTGGCCCATATCCCTTAATACCTTTGGTTGCCAAAAAGCTATCTATCTCAGATTTAAATTTAGCAATTGAGCTAGTATCAATTGCCGTTTGCGGAAGAGAGTTCCAAACTTCTACCACCCTTTGTGTGTAGAAATGTTTTCTAATCTCGCTCCTGAAAGGTCTGGCTCTAATTTTTAGACTCTGCCCCCTACTCCTAAAATCCCCAACCAGCCGAAATAGTTTCTCTCAATCCCCCCTATCTGTTCCCCTTAATATCTGATAAACTTCGATCAGATCACCACTTAACCTTCAAAACTCTAGAGAATACAACCCCAATTTGTGTAATATCTCCTCGTAACTTAACCCTTGAAGTCCGGGTATCATTCTAGTAAACCTATGCTGCACTCCCTCCAAGGCCAATATGTCCTTCCGAAGGTGCGGTGCCCAGAACTGCTCACAGTACTCCAGGTGCGGTCTAACCAGGGTTTTGTATAGCTGCAGCATAACTTCTGCCCCCTTGTACTCTAGTCCTCTAGATATAAAGGCCAACATTCCATTTGCCTTCTTGATTATTTTCTGCACCTGTTCATGACATCCTCAACCAACAACAGATAAACAGATTAACTGGTCATTTGCTGTTTCTCTGCTGCGCGCAAATTGACTGCCGCGTTTCCCGACAAAACAACAGTGACTACACTTCAAAAAATAATTAATTAAAACTATGGAGCACTTTGGGACGTCCTGAAGACGTGAAAGGAGCTATCCAATTGCAAGTTTGTTCTTTTCTTTTCCCGACAAAAATGAAATAGAAGTCGGAAGGAATGCCCATGGTGTGCTGGGTACCTTTTGGAAATGCTCAGTAGAAGTAGGAAGTCTCTTTACATGCTATTTTTGTTCTCCCATTACAAAGTGTGTAAGTATTGTTTTGTCAAAATAGAAACAGATTGCATTTTTAAATAATATTGCTTTTATTCGTCCATCAAGCATATTTAAAGGTAAATGTATGGATGGAATTTCCACCACTGGCAAAGCGAGGGTTAAGGGAAGTGTATGCAATAGCTCATTGTTTTTTGCATTGCACCAATTTCTCGAGTAATAACTGATATTCTGCGGGTAACCCCATTTGACCTTTGCCAACATGCTAAAGGAATGGGACCTTGAACTAAATTCCTCAGCCTTGCAGTTCCCTCCATGCATTGGTAGAGATTACCTGTCCAGAGCTTGAAGTAGAGCAGAGGAGTGAATGGGAAGATGAACTAGAACAGACAAGAGTATGTGTGGACAGCAAAAAAGCTGAGACAACGGACGGCACCGAGAGCAGCAGTAAACCCAGACTGTCCCGGTGTAAAAGGGTTCCACATGTCGCGTACACTGGTGGTTACCAAGGGTAACTGTCACCTTTAGTATCAAGCCAATCAGTTACATTTCTATGATACTACTGATCTCCACATGAGAAAGCAAAAAGACATATTAACATTGCACTATGAATGACTATGTACACAAGGTCAGCACGTTACTGAAGGGACTGCTGAAGTTTACTAGACCCGCTGACGTTCAATCAGCTGTTATCATGGAGTGAGGACATTGCAGTTTTCTACAGGGGAAAAGAAGTATTCAAATTCAGAACTCAAAAAGGAGACATTAGATGTACTTACAGGTAGTGATGCGGCAAAGTGACTCTGAAGTGAACTCAGGAGCATGTCGCTAGCGGGGCTGCTGAAATCCAACCTTAATTGGCTGCTCTTAATGTATGTAGAGATGGGATCAGCGGCTGTAACATTGAGCAGTTGTTCAGTACCCCAGTGACAAGCAGACATTGCCAATGTTCTGGGGCACTGAGAGCTTTTTTTAACGTGACCTATGGAATCCTATATTGATAGTCAATAATGTAGCTGCGTTTTATCCATCGTGTGCGCAAGATGTTAAGTATTAAATTTTAAATGAGAATATTCAAGATGCCATGCTATTCGTTATATAGTAGCTAATTAGTGATACTGAGGCACAGATCAGTCAAAAGGTCATGCAGAATAATGACCCACAATTAATGTTAGGTTACAAGCTGCAAAACATGTTTTATTACCATTTTCTTTCATGTCCTGTTATATTTGGTTCCACAAGGCTGCATATGATTTTGGATAAGCGCAGAACAAAACTGCAGTCATTCCTTTTGGATTACACTTCCTACTCAAGTCTAGCCATTGTTACATGCGTTCACACTTTTATTACTCATATTGCAAATTAATGAACATTTTTAAGATACGAGACTTTTTAAAAATGATTAATTCTTTGGATGTGGGCGTTGCTGCCACGGCCAGCATTTAGTGCCCATCCCTAGTTGCCCGTCCGTCGTTGCCCTGAGAAAACAGTGTTGGGCCTTCTTCTTGAACTGTTGCATTTATAACGGTTTTTAATAGAACTGAGTGCCTTGCTAGGACACTTCAGAGGGCAGTTAAATGTCAACCACTTTGGTGTGGGACTGGAGTCACATGTAGGCCAGACTGGTTAAGGACAGTAGGATTCCTTCCCTAGGGAAGTAACCAGTAGTTGTGGTCCGCGTAGGAACCAACGGCATAGGTAGAACTAGGAATGAGGTTCTGCTGAGGGAGTTTGTGGAGCTAGGGACCAAATTAAGAAGCAGAACCTCAAAGGTAATAATCTCCGGATTACTACCTGAGCCACGCGCAAATTGGGATAGGGTCAAACAGATTAGATAGTTAAATGTGTGGCTGAAAGAGTGGTGTGGGAAACAGGGGTTTCAATTCATGGGGCACTGGCACCAGTAATGGGGAAAGAGGGAGATGTCCCGTTGGGACAGGCTCCACCTAAACTGGGCTGGGACCAGTGTCCTAGGGCGGTACATAGGGCTTTAAACTAATAAGAGGGGGGAGGGTTCAAGTAAGGGTAAATTTATAAATCGAAAGAGAAAAGTCAAGGCTGCAGAGCAGAGTAGCAATTTGGGTAAAAACAAGCAGAGTGTGTTAGGAAGGGACAGAGAGATTAACAATGGTAATAGGGCATTAGTGACTAAGGTCACATCAGGGAAAAATAGTAAAAAGTTAAAATTAAAGGCACTATATCTGAATGTACGAAGTATTCGTAACAAGGTAGATGAATTCATGGCACAAATAGAGATAAATGGATTGATCTAGTAGCCATTACTGAGATGTAGTTGCAAGGTGACCAAGGTTGGGAATTAAATATTCCAGAGTACTTGACTTTTAGTAAACATAGGCAAAATGGAAAAGGAGGGGGAGTAGCCCTAATAATAAACAATGAGATAAAGGCAGTCGTGAGAAAGGGTCTTAGCTCAGAAAATCAGGATGTAAAATCAGTATGGGTAGAGCTAAGAAATAACATGGGGCAGAAAACACTGGTGGGAGTAGTTTATAGGCCCCCTAACAGTAGTAATAGTGTTGGACAGAGTATGAAACAGGAAGTTAGGGGAGCATGTAACAAGGGTAATGCAATAATCGTGGGGGAGTTTAATCCACTTTGGTAGGAAGAATAAGAAAACAGAATTTTTTTTTAAAGTTGAGAGACTAAGAAATGTTGGTATTCGGAGGGATTTGGGTGTCCTTGTTCATGAATCACAAAGTTAACATGCAAGCAATTAGGAAGGCAAATGATATGTTAGCCTTTATTGCAAGGGGATTGGAGTATAAGAGTAAGGAGGTCTTGCTGCAATTATATAGGGCTCTGGTGAGACCACACCTGGAGTACTGGGTACAGTTTGGTCCCCTTACCTAAGGAAGGATATACTTGCCTTAGAGTGGGTGCAACGAAGATTCACTAGATTGATTCCTAGGATTAGAGGGTTGTCCTGTGAGGGGAGATTGAGTAGAATGGGCCTATATTCTCTGGAGTTTAGAAGAATGAGAGGTGATCTCATTGAAACATATAAAATTCTTAAGGGTTTGACAGGGTAGATGCTGAGAGGGTGTTTCCCCTGCTGGAGAGTCTAGAACTAGGGGTCATAGTCTCAAGATAAGGAGTCAGCCATTTAGGACCGAGATGAGGAGAAATCTCTTCACTCAGAGGGTTGTGAATCTTTGAAATTCTCTACCCCAGGGGGCTGGGGATGCTCAGTCATTGAGTATATTCAAAACTGAGATCGATAGATTTTTGGACACTAAGGGAATCAAGGGATATGGGGATAGGGCAGGAAAGTGGAGTCGAGGCAGAAGATCAGCCATGATCTTATTGAATGGCGGAGCAGGCTCGAGGGGCCATATGACCTACTCCTGCTCCTATTTCTTATGTTCTTATATTCTAAAGGACATTAAGTCTACAGCAGAGAAACAGGTCATTCGGCCGAACTGGTCAATGCTGACGTTTATGCTCCACACGAGCCTCCTCCCACCCCTCTTCATCTCACCCTATCAGCATATCCTTCCAATCCTTTCTCCTTCATATGCTTATCTAGCTTCCCCTTAAATGTATCTATGCTATTTGCCTCAACTACTCCTCGTGGTAGCGCATTCCACATTCTTACCACTCTTTGGGTGAAGAAGTTTCTCCTGAATTCCTATTGGATTTATTAGTGACTATCTTATATTGATGACCTCTAGTTTTGGACTCCCCCACAAGTGGAAAAATTTTTTTCTTCATCTACCCTATCAAGCCCTTTTATTATCTGGAAGACCTCTATCAGGTCACCCCTCAGCCTTCTCTTTTCTAGAGAAAAGAGCCCCAGCCTGTTAAGCCTTTCCTGATAAGTATATCCTCTCAGTTCTGGTATGATCCTTGTGAATCTTTTTTGCACTTCCTCCAGTGCCTCTATATCCTTTTTATAATATGGAGACCAGAACTGTGCACAATACTCCAAGTGTGGTCTAACCAAGGTTCTATACAAGTTTAACATAACTTCTCTGCTTTTCAATTCTATCCCTCTAGAAATGAGCACTAGTGCTTGGTTTGCTTTTTTTATGGCCTTATTAACTTGCGTCGCTACTTTTAGTGATTTGTGAATGTGTACCCCTAGATCCTTTTGCTCCTCTACTCCATTTAGACTCCCATTATCCAAGCAGCATATGGCCGCTTTATTCTTCCGACTAAAATGCACCACCTCACACTTATCTATATTGAAATTTATTTGCCAATTACGTGCCCATTCTGCAAGTTTATTAATGTCCTCTTGTATTTTGTCGCATTCTTCCTTTGTATTAACTACACCTCCCAATTTGGTGTTGTCCACAAATTTTGAAATTGTACTTCTGATTCCCAAGTCCAAATCGTTTATGTAAATGGTGAACAACAGTGGTCCCAGCACCAATCCCTGTGGAACACCACATCCTACCTTTTGCCTGGGTAGCTACCCTTAACCCCTACTCTATGCTTTCTGTTTTGTAGTCAGTTTGCTATCCATTCTGCTACCTGCCCCTTGACTCCACATGGTCTGACCTTAGTCATGAGTCAACTATGCGGTAGCTTATTGAAGGCTATTGAAAACCCAAAAATATTACATCTACTGCATTACCCTTGTCTACTCCTTCTGTTACTTCTTCAAAGAATTCAATAAGGTTGCTCAAGCATGATCTTCCCTTTTGAAATCCATGCTATTATATTTTTGGTTTCTAGGTGTTTTTGAATTACATCTTTGAATAAAGAGTCCATTATCTTTCCAACCACTGATGTTAAGCTAACCGGTCTTTAGTTCTATGGACTTGTTCTATCTCCCTTTTTAAATATAGGAATCACATTAGCTGTCTGCCGGTCCTCTGGCACTATTCCCTTTTCTAATGAATTTTTATATGTATGTAATAGTGCCTCTGCTATCTCTTCCCTAACTTTTAATATGCGTGGATGCAATCCATCCGGACCATCGGTTTTATCCTCTCTAAGTTTGATTAATTTATCAATTATCTCTCCCTTCTTTCTATCTTAAATGTCTTTATATCATTTTTGTTCTAATGTCATGCCCATTTTGTTAGTTTCCCTGGTAAATACTGAGGCAAAGTAACTATTCAATATTTCTGCCATTTCGCTGTCATTACCTGTGAGTTTATTGTGTGTATCCTTTAGTGGCCCTATCCCTATGCTGATTTTTCTTTTGTTATTTATGTGACTGTAGAACTATTTCTTTTTATATTCCTTTATAATTTAATTTCGTAGTTCCTTTTTGCTTTCCTAATTGTTCTTTTGACTTCTTTCCTAACCTCTTTATATTCCCTTTTGTTATTCTCTCCTGTATTGTCTATGTACTTAGAGTATGCCTTTTTCTTTAATTTCAATTTTACCATGGTGCTTCATCACTGGCTAGTTTGTTCTTGTTTTTTAGAGGAATAGATTCCTCCTGAACTCTATTGATCAACGTTATAAATATTTCCCACTACTGTTCTGTCTCTTTGTCAAGTTTTTTTTCCCGTTTACCTTCCCCACTTCCATTCTCATCCCCTCAAAATGAACTTTTTTCCAATCTACTACTTTGGTCTTTGTCTTACTTATATGTGAACCATTTGGGTTCTTACGGCAATCCGACAGCTTCGCACTTACTGATAGCGTTTCTTTATACCCAGACTTTTTAAAACTGAATTCAAGTTCTTGAACTGCCATGGTGGGATTTTAACTCATGTTCTTTAGATTACTAGTCCAGTAACATAACCGCACATTACCATACCCAATGATGCTTATAAGACATACCCCTATCTCAGAGGAATGAATTCCATTCCCTCTGTATCACACCCCCAGTAGCACGTGATACATCCTGAGATACATCATGTGACTTGCTTCTCACAGGTTAAAAACGTACTAACCTTTTCTGGGAATTGGGGAATGGGTATATTGGAGCTGTTACCATGAATTATCAAAAAAAAATCACTGCACGACGCACTCCTGCAAACAACAATTGTAACATAGACCGCAGCGTTTCATTTCCAACGCAAGTTCAAGGCCATCTGGGTTCATTAGGTTTCCAACCAGAAACACTAACACAATTCAGAAATATTACTGGTTTTGCACATTTAGGCAGAAGACAACAGCAGCCACATATTTTGCAACACCTTGTTGGACGTTATTATTAAAGTCTACACCCATTTCCCGGAGGGTAGACGTCTTGTTCAGTCCCAGTTTCAGTTTATCATATTGGTTCATTTTGGGCCCATCAACCTCATGTTAAAATGGAACTCTTCCACCCCCACCTTACTCACCAAATTCTTGGCCTTCATCAGTCCCGAAAGAGGGAGGGGTGTTGCAGTGTCTACATTCCCTGAGCCTCCCTCATCCCACTTTCATACAAACATATGAAATTGATGGGCAAGAAAAGATCAGCTCGTCCATCAAGCCTGCCCCACACTCATGATGGCTGGAGCATCATTACTAGACATTTCTTATGCCAACTTCAGACCATAACCACAGCTTCCATTTTCTCTCTGGTAGTCGGTGCTGGCAACGCGGATGGGAATGCTGGTGTTTTCCGGGGATGGGAGAAGAGAACAGGTTGGCACTTGGGGTGGGCTCCCCCATCGGAACACTACTTGGGGGGTGGTCTTCGTCCTTGGTGTTGACCTGCTTGCTTTTTTCCTTCCACCAGACTCCTAGGCCACTTAAACCTGCTCCATCTTGTTGGTTTATCATGCTTCCCTTTCTATCTAACCATCTTTAACTATTCAAACACTCTCTGTGCCTCGTATATGTCTTTTATTTCTTTGATCGCTCTCCTTTTATCTCCTGCTAATACCACATCTGCCATTTAACCATCTCCTGTCCTCCACCCAAACACTTCACAGGACGTTCCATTTCTGTTCACGTGTCTGTGTTTTTCTTCCCCTTTGCCCCTTTCCCTCGTTGTGTGCTGTTTAAATGCTACTCATCTGTAACATCGCCTAGTTTTGAGGAAGGGCCAACGGCTTGAGATGTTGACTACTGTTTCTCCACAGATGCTGCCTTACATGCTGAGTGTTTCCAGCTTTTTCTGATTATATTTTACTGATTAAGCTGCGTACAGCCTGATTGTCATGCTGTAGTTATGACCTTATGTAGCCTGTGAGATGCAGTCGAAACTGCTTCAATTTTTAATATTTTTGAATGTTGTCACTGTTTAACGTGTGATGTTTTCTTGGGTGTGTATTGAGAGTGGACTTTCTTCACAGCTTACAAGATCTATGTTGTGTAACATGAATAGCGTAGCTACAGCATTCTTTATTGTAAGTTACTAAAGTTATTAAGAGAAATGCAGGAATACTTTGAACAGTGCAATTGTGTTCTTTAGTGCAGATTCTGTGAGTAAATGTGAAAATTGTAACCTTGATATATTTCAATATATGTTTCAAAAATACACCAGGTCTGAGTCTTAATGGTGTTGCTAATGAGAATAAAACCAAAAATATAGAGCCAGTATACACAATATAAATAACAACACCGATGGAAACAATATCCTGACTTGTGTTGCCCTGCAAAAAGGACTGGGCATCCAGCAAAACAAGTAGATCGAGTGTAAAGATGTCCAAATAAGAAGTTTTGGATCTGTAAACCCCGTTGGGTATGTACGTGAAGAAAACAAACCTCTGCTGTGCAGCCTCACTCCAAGCCTCCAATCTAGCCTCTTCCATCTCCTCATCCTCATCATAACAAACGGATTCCCATTAGGAAATCCGCGCCCCAATCTAAAGCTGTGCAAAACTGGCCAAGTGTCAGCCTTAGCTCAGTTGGTAGCATTCTCGACTCTCAGTCAAAAGGTTGTGGACTCAAGTCGCACTCCAGAGACTTGAACGCATGATCTAGGCTGAAACTCTAGTACTGAGGGAGTGCTGCACTGTCGGAGGTGCCGTCTTTCAGAAGAGATATTAAGCCGAGGCCCTGTCTGCCCTCTCAGGTGGATGTAAAAGATCCCTTGGCACTATTTGAAGAGAAGCAAGAGAGTTCTCCTGGCCAACATTTATCCCTCGACCAACAAAACTAAAAGAAAATAGATAATCTAGTCATTACCTCGTTGCTGTTTGTGGGACCTTGCTGTGTGCAAAATGGGAGGATGGAAAACACAGGGCCCCAAACTATGAACAGTCTCGGTTCAAAACACAGGGCAGAGTTCCGCCAGATCCAGATGTCGCCTCAGGCACATAGCTCTTTTGCCATCGCTGGCTCTCAGATTGAACCTAGTCAGAACACCAGAATCTGATTGAAGACAGCACAGAGACAACACAGTGAGAAAAAGAAACACAGATTGTAAGATAAGAGACGCACATTAAAAAACAGTGTGATACAAACCAACCCCCTCCTGCTATTGGTAACTGTTCATAGTTTGAGGCACTGATAAAAAACACAGGCACTGTAATGATAAACAACACAAGGCACTGTACTGATCAACAGCACAGGGACTGTGCTGATAAACAACACAGACAGGGACTGTACTGATCAACAACACAAGGCACTGTACTGATAAACAACACAAGGCACTGTACTGATCAACAGCACAGGGACTGTGCTGATAAACAACACAGACAGGGACTGTACTGATCAACAGCACAAAGCATTGTACTGATCAACAGCACAGGGACTGTGCTGATAAACAACACAGACAGGCACTGTACTGATCAACAGCACAGGGACTGTGCTGATAAACAACACAGACAGGGACTGTACTGATCAACAACACAGGGACTGTACTGATCAACAACACAGGGACTGTGCTGATAAACAACACAGACAGGGACTGTACTGATAAACAACACAAGGCACTGTACTGATCAACAACACAGGGACTGTGCTGATAAACAACACAGGGACTGTACTGATCAACAACACAGGGACTGTACTGATCAACAACACAGGGACTGTACTGATAAACAACACAGGGACTGTACTGATCAACAACACAGGGACTGTACTGATCAACAACACAAAGCATTGTACTGATCAACAACACAGGGACTGTACTGATCAACAACACAAAGCATTGTACTGATCAACAACACAGGGACTGTGCTGATAAACAACACAGGGACTGTACTGATCAACAACACAGGGACTGTACTGATAAACAACACAGGGACTGTACTGATAAACAATACAGACAGGGACTGTGCTGATAAACAACACAGACAGGGACTGTACTGATAAACAACACAAGGCACTGTACTGATCAACAACACAGGGACTGTACTGATAAACAACACAGGGACTGTGCTGATAAACAACACAGGGACTGTACTGATAAACAATACAGACAGGGACTGTGCTGATAAACAACACAGACAGGGACTGTACTGATAAACAACACAAGGCACTGTACTGATCAACAACACAGGGACTGTACTGATCAACAACACAGGGACTGTGCTGATAAACAACACAGGGACTGTACTGATAAACAATACAGACAGGGACTGTACTGATAAACAACACAAGGCACTGTACTGATCAACAACACAGGGACTGTACTGATCAACAACACAGGGACTGTACTGATCAACAACACAGGGACTGTACTGATAAACAACACAGGGACTGTACTGATAAACAACACAAGGCACTGTACTGATCAACAACACAGGGACTGTACTGATAAAACAACACAGGGACTGTGCTGATAAACAACACAGACAGGGACTGTACTGATAAACAACACATACAGGGACTGTACTGATAAACAACACAGACAGGGACTGTACTGATAAACAACACAGATAGCAACTGTACTGATAAATAACACAAACAGGGACTGTACTGATAAAAAACACAGCCATGGTCTGTACTGATAAACAACACAGACAGGGACTGTACTGATAAACAACACAGGCAGGGACTGTACTGATAAACAACACAGACAGGGACTGTACTCATAAATAACATAAGCAGCGCCTGTACTGATAAACAACACAAACAGGGACTGTACTGATCAACAACACAGGCAGGGACTGTACTCATAAATAACACAGGCATGGACTGTACTGATAAATAACACAGGCTTGGACTGTACTGATAATTAACACAGGCTTGGACTGTACTAATAAATAACACAGGCTTGGACTGTACTAATAAATAACACAGGCATGGACTGTACTGATAAACAACACAAGGCAATGTACTGATCAACAACACAGGGACTGTATTGATAAACAACACAGGGTCTGTGCTGATAAACAACACAAGGACTGTATTGATAAACAACACAAGGACTGTGCTGATAAACAACACAGACAGGGACTGTACTGATCAACAACACAGACAGGGACTGTACTGATAAATAACACAAACAGGGACTGTACTGATAAATAACACAGACAGGGACTGTACTGATCAACAACACAGGGACTGTACTGATAAACAATACAGACAGGGACTGTACTGATAAACAACACAAGGCACTGTACTGATCAACAACACAGGGACTGTGCTGATAAAACAACACAGGGACTGTGCTGATAAACAACACATACAGGGACTGTACTGATAAACAACACAGGCAGGGACTGTACTGATAAATACCACAGACAACGACTGTACTGATAAATAACACAAACAGGGACTGTACTGAAAAACAACACAAACAGGAACTGTACTGATAAACAACACATACAGGGACTGTACTGATAAACAACACAGAGAGCAACTGTACTGATAAATAACACAAACAGGGACTGTACTGATAAAAAACACAGCCATGGACTGTACTGATAAACAACACAGGCAGGGACTGTACTCATAAATAACATAAGCAGCGCCTGTACTGATAAACAACACAAACAGGGACTGTACTGATCAACAACACAGGCAGGGACTGTACTCATAAATAACACAGGCATGGACTGTACTGATAAATAACACAGGCTTGGACTGTACTAATAAATAACACAGGCTTGGACTGTACTAATAAATAACACAGGCATGGACTGTACTGATAAACAACACAAGGCAATGTACTGATCAACAACACAGGGACTGTACTGATAAACAACACAGGGTCTACACTGATCAACAACACAGGCAGGGACTGTACTGATAAACAACACAGGCAGGGACTGTACTGATAAATAACATAAGCAGCGCCTGTACTGATAAACAACACAAACAGGGACTGTACTGATCAACAACACAGGCAGGGACTGTACTGATAAACAACACAGGCAGGGACTGTACTGATAAACAACACAGGCAGGGACTGTACTGATAAACAACACAGTTAGGGACTGCACTGATAAACACAGAGGAATGGACTGTACTGGTAAACAACACAGACACAGACTGGACTGATAAACAACAGACATGGACTGTACTGATCAACAACACAGGCAGGGACTGTACTGATAAAAAGCACAGGCAGGGACTGTACTGATAAAAAGCACAGGCAGGGACTGTACTGATAAAAAAACACAGGCATTGACTGTACTGATAAAAAGCACAGGCATTGACTGTACTGATAAAAAGCACAGGCATGGACTTTACTGATAAACAACACAGACACAGACTGTACTGATAAATATCACAGGCAGTGACTGTACTGATAAACAACACAGGCAGGGACTGTACTGGTAAACAACACAGACAGGGACTGTACTGATAAATACCACAGGCAGTGACTGTACTGATGAACAACACAGGCAGGGACTGTACTGATAAATAACACAAACAGGGACTGTACTGAAAAACAATACAAACAGGGACTGTACCGTTGAACAACACAAACTGGAACTGTACTGATAAACAAAACAGGCAGGGACTGTATTGATAAACAACACAGGCAGGGACTGTACTGATAAACAACACAGACAGGGACTGTACTGATCAACAACACAGGGACTGTGCTGATAAACAACACAGGGACTGTACTGATCAACAACACAGGGACTGTACTGATAAACAACACAGGGACTGTACTGATAAACAATACAGACAGGGACTGTACTGATAAACAACACAAGGCACTGTACTGATCAACAACACAGGGACTGTGCTGATAAAACAACACATACAGGGACTGTACTGATAAACAACACATACAGGGACTGTACTGATAAACAACACAGACAGGGACTGTACTGATAAACAACACAAGGACTGTGCTGATAAACAACACATACAGGGACTGTACTGATAAACAACACAGAGAGCAACTGTACTGATAAACAACACAAACAGGGACTGTACTGATAAACAACACAGACAGGGACTGTACTGATAAACAACACAGGCAGGGACTGTACTCATAAATAACATAAGCAGCGCCTGTACTGATAAA